>NC_056748.1:1150977476-1151129976 GCF_019279795.1 Protopterus annectens
GATTAACATATATACATATGGCATATACACACATCAGGACAACATGCTGGTGATTCACAAACATACATATAGCATATATACACACACAACAGGACATCATGCTAGTGATTAACATTTCTTACAGTAGACAATCAGAGGTACATTTTTTTTCTTTTGCTGTTATAAGTTTTGTAAGGTAAATGTACACAGGTTTGGAAGCTTTCAGGGGAGAAACTGTTTATACATAGCTGTACCCTGACAAATTCTCTTGGTATGGATTAGCCTGGTGAGTGGCATGAGCATAGCTAGTTACTTAGATAGTGGGTTTTCAGGAGTTTTTTGAATTGACTAAAGGAGGTGGTAGAAGTTATTTGGCTTGGTAGTGTGTTCCAGGTTTTGGCAATGGTGTTGGCAAAGAGGGACTTACCAGCTTTGTTTTATGTTTGATGACAGTAATGAGGTTCTGGTTACTAGATCTTAAGGGTCTAGAGGGAATGTAGGGCTGAATTAGGTGCTAAAGTGCTGGAGTTATCTCAGGAAGGTAGTAGAGTTTGTGCGCTATAGAGAGTTGATTGAGTAGAAGTATATGAGGCAACTCAAGCCAGTTGAGTTGCTTAAGGGATAGGCAGTGGTGGGACTTATATGAGGCTTCAGTAGCAAACTTAGCAATCTTGTTGTAGCAAAATTCCATTTTATTTAGATCAGTTTGGTGGAGATTGGTCAAGATGGGAGAGGCATAGAGGAGGGTGGATAGAAGATGAATCCTTGCGATGGTTACTTTGGTGCGTTTTGTCATAACATGTTTGTTCCTGTAGAGGAGACCAAGTTTTTTATTAACTTTCTAAATGGTTTGTGCTATGTGGATACACCTAGCAGTTTAGTGTGTGTGGTTGGACTGATTTGAATGTTTTCTTTGGAGACAATGGTGAAATTATTATTTAGGGGAGAAGCTCTGCCAGGGCTGAAAATAATTAGTTTGTTTTTTTTTTTGGATTAAGAAGAAGTTTGATGTTAGTGAACCAAGTTTTGGCTAGGGTGAAGTTATTTTGGGTAAGGGTTTGCAGTTCACTAAGGGTAGGGGCGGCACATATGAGGGTAGTGTCACCTGCTTGTTGTACTATTGAGGCAGTGGGAGAGGATGAAGATGGGGGGCACATATGAGGGTAGTGTCATCTGCATATCGTACTATTGAGGCAGTGGGAGAGGATGAAGAGATCTGATTTGTAAATGGAGAGAACAGCAGTGGGCCAAGGATGGATCCTTGAGGGACTTCTGTTGAACCATGATATAGAGGAGGGACTTATATTTAGGGTGGATAGGGTATGAAGAAGCAGACTGTGGTTTACCATGTCAAAGGCTTTTGATAGGTCTAAGAATATGGAAGAAACAAACAGACCCTTGTTTCTGTAGTGGTTAACTATATTGTTGAATGATAGTAGTGCTGTTATGGGAAAATCTAAAGCCATGCTGGGATATGGAGAGTAGGTTATTATTCTGGAGGTACTGTATTAGTTGAGTATGAACAACTTTTTTAATATTTTGGATAAAGGTGATAGGATTGCTATTGGGTGATAGTTAGTGAGTTCTAAGGAGTTGACTCCTTTGTGCAGTGAAATTATATATGATGTTTTCCATGAGGTGAGGACTTTGCATCGAAAAAAATCTGTTTATGAGAATAGAGACAGGATAGGCTACAGCTTCAGCTGAGATCCGAAGGAAGTCTGCTGGCAGCTTATCAGCTGCTAGAGTGATTGGTTTAAGTTTACCAAGGAGTTTAGATATTGATTTGGTGGATACAGAGTGGAGGTAAAACTGGGGCTATTGTTTTGTATATTGGGGTGGGTTGGGGTAGTTATTGGTGTGGGGTTGCTAGTACTACTTTGGGCATTGCCAAGGGTCTGGACTGTTCCGGTAAAGAATTTATTAAATTGAGTAGGAATGTTTTCACGGTTATTTGGAAGCACAGGGGTTGGAGGTTTTTTTTTTTTTTTTTTTTTTGAGTTCGATATTGCAGACCTTTGATCCTCTGGTCCCCGATGATCAGAGGTTTTATGCACACACACATACACACACACACATATATATATATATATATATATATATATATATATATATATATATATATATATATGGGTCTACTGCTCTACATCGGAAATACACTTCTTCGAAATGGAGCAGTAGACCCTACACTTCAGCGAAAGTCCACTTAAATGAAAGTGCACTTTTGCTGAAGTCTAGTTCCCCGGGCTACCCAAAAATAAAAAAAAACACTAAAACACACTTTTGCAGGGGGGCAAGCCCTCCTGTACCCCCCATGTGGGGGGTGGTGCCCCCCACACCTCCCTACTTAAATATACCAACTCCGAGATTGCACTACAGCAGGGACAAGGGAATATTCCCATTCCACGCTGTAGTGGGACTGCCGAGGTCAATGTTCGAAGTTTTACTACTTCAAACAAGTGGACTCGGTGAAGTGGGGTTCGAAGTAGTGAAACTTCGAACATATTGATGGATCCCATATATATATATATATATATATATATATATATATATATATATATATATATATATTTACACATACATACATACATACAATGGATATAAAAAGTGCACACACCCCTGTTAAAATGCCAGGATTCTGTGATGTAAAAAAATGACATCACAATAAATCATTTCAAAACATTTCCAACCATTAATGTGACCTATAACCTGTACAATTCAATTGACAAACAAATTAATCTGTTAGTGGAAAAAAATATAAAAAATAAAAAATGTACAATAAGCTGGTAGCATAAGTCCACACACCCTTAAACTGATACTTTGTCGAAGCACCTTTTGATTTAATTACAGCATTCAGTCTTCTTGGGTACTCACCTGCCATCAATTAAAGAGACTCTGATTAACTCCAAATAAAGTTCAGCTATCCTAGTAGGATTTTTTCTGACATTTACGCAGTTGGCTGCTACAGCAAAAGCCATGATTCTCAGAGAGCTTGCATAGCATCAAAAGGTCCTCATTTTTGAAAGGTATCAGTCAGGAGAAGGGCATTTTAACACAGGTGTGTACACTTTTCATATCCAGTGTGTGTGTGTGTGTGTGTGTGTGTGTGTGTGTGTGTGTGTGTGTGTGTGTGTGTGTGTGTGTGTGTGTGTGTGTGTATCTATATATATATAAACAAAAGGACAGGACCAAAATCTTCCAGACACATAAAAACACATATAAAAAATGGTAATGAACAGAAAGATGTTATTCATTCATTTTCTAAGAGGCCTTGCTTTAAGTATAGGCTTAAGAGGAACTTTGTCATTAAGTCCCTTGCCTACATCAACTCTTAACTTAATTATCCACTTTGTTTCATTGACTTCTGTTTCATTCCTGATGTTCCCCATTCTATTACTGATTTGAATATTTTCCACTATCATGAATTTAAAGTTATGTGTGCCTACATTATTCATAATATGTTTGGCAAGAGCATTCATTGTAACTTGCCTTTGAATGTCATATAAATGCTCCCTAATCCTAAATTAGACTTCCTGTCTGTCTTGCCTATGTAAAACACAAAACATGTTTCAAAATAAGCTACATAAACTATATGTTCAGTGTCACAGGTAGGATGTCTACATATACCTACCCCTCCTTGCTAGCAGAATGGCAAAAAATGAACAATATACTCAGTTTTAATTATATGAAACTGCTTATAGACTTTTTCAGACTGGAAGAGCAGGCTTTGTCTGAAAAAGTGTTAACAGTACAAAATGAATTGTATGCAGCATTTCCAGAAGTTTTGATAGGCATTAAAATCAATAATATTATATATTATGGACTCTCTAGCTTTATAAGAAAATAAATATTTATAGGGTAAAATTAGGAACCTAGAGAGAGACAAAAAAGTGTTTTCAAATGGCCATGTGTTTGCATGGCCGAAGGATAATAGTAGAACCAATCAGCAGTCTGCAACTGTGACAACACCCTGTATGGGAGTAGCCAACATATGGCGGACAGAGTTTAGCAGTACTCACAATGAACTTAGCGTTTCACCAATAGTGTCAACACAAGTGAGCAATGTTCAACATGCACAAGTGTTAGAAAAGCAGGGTTCATCTGTGCAGTTACCCAGTACGAGTGGAGAAGACCCAGGATCAAGAAGAAAGACTGTGTCTATTCCTCTAGTCCAGCCATCAGTAGATGTTGTTACCTCCCTTGTTCAGAATGAAGGAAAACAAGGTCCTGCTAGAGAAGGAACAAAACAATTTATGGCGTACTGTTTACCCATAGTGGTGAATGGATCAGGTACAGGCAGAGGTCAAGGAACCGAACACAGCTGAAGAGGAAATTCAATCAGGAAATGAACAGCACCAAGCAGACCTTGAAGAAGATGTAGTTGAACAAGGCCAATCCATAGTATGGAATACCTCCAGAAGGACACTTAGCCTGGATGAGCAGAGGGTACCTGAAAATGGTCTCTCATTTATACCCACTTGTTCTGCTGAGGTAACGGACTATATATTAGATCTGAAATGTTTTATGAGAACTGTTATTTTAAAGGTGATATATGGTAATAATGAATCTATTAGCAGTTTACATAAACCTAGTGTGTTCACTCCATTAAATCACCCAGTGCTTAATGTATATGGAAAACTTTGTTGTGAAGCGCTGTATAATAGCTTCTATAATGTGCAGCGACCTTATGATAGGAGGTTTTTAAATTTGAATCAGAGTGAAAGAAGGGCATTAAATAATTTACAGGAAGATGATACAATCTGTATATGTCCTGCCGATAAGGGAGGACCCATTGTCATAATGGATAAAGATTTTTATTTTGTTAAAATGAAGCATATGTTGGATGATGAATGTTTTTATAAAAGGATTGTTTATAATGGCATACATAAAATGGTAGAAAGAATACAAAGAACCTTAAAAGAGAGTCTAGCAGTTAGAGCTCTTGACTATGACTTATACCAGTATTTTAAAGTGGATCAGCCCCTTATACCCATGATACTAGGGATCCCGAAGGTGCATAAAGACCCTTTAATCCCCCCATGAGACCTATAGTCTCAGAAAAGGGGTGGTGCACCAAATCCCTGTCGATATATCTAGAGAGAAGAAGCTGATACCATTAGTTGATCAGAATCCTGATTTATATGATTTTTATAAAACTGATTCTAGGGTTAAGGGTATGTTTGTTGTTACACTGGATGTGCATTCCTTATTTACAGTCATTCTGAACAGACTGGTATAGCGATGTTGCAGCGGTACTTGGATAAGCACACAGATCTTGACAGTAAAAATGTGTGAATGCTAGCCTTATTAATGGAACTGGTATTAGTAAATAATGTTTTCATGTTTGACAGTCAGTTGCATTTACAAAAGAATGGCGCAGCTATGGGCACCTTGGGTGCCAATAGCTACGCTGACATTATAATGGCCGTTTGGGAACAAGAGCATATTATAGCTGGACCCTATAGGCATTATATAGAATTCTATTGGCATTTTGTAGACAACATTTTCTTAGTTTGGACTGGTCCTCTGGAAGTTTTGGAGCAATTCTATAATTATTTTAATCAGACCTCTACTTTCCTAAGATTTACTATGAAATATTCCCAGACCTCCATAGACTTCTTGGATGTTAAAATAAGTCTGACTAACAAAGGTAAAATTAGCACAGGAGTATTTAGTAAAATTGTTACAGAACTACATTTTTGCATAGAATTAGTATGCATCCACAGCACATTTTTAACAATATAGTCAGAGGTCAAGGCATGGCAGTATCTATGATATGTGCTGAGCAAGAAGGGTTTGAGAGAGAAATTTCACCACTGGAAAATAGATTTATACAGAGGGATTATAAGAAAAACAATGTGTGCATGACTTTAAATCAAGTTAGAAACTGTACGACAACAACAGGTAGACCCTATTTTTCGGATAATGTGGAACGTAGTAGGAATGTTAAAGATAGGTGTGGTAGTTTAGTTAGGATGCCAGTTCTTTATGCCAATAATGTCAAACCTGTACTGGAGATTTATAGGAAATATTGGCCGATTATTAGCAGTGGACCCTGATATTAAAAAAGTCATAGGGACACAGCCATCTTTCCTTTATAAGAATATGATTAACATGAAAAGAATGTTATGCTTCCTGAAGAGAGAAGGCATAAAAAGAACTAATAAAATTACAAGGCCATGTATTAAATGTAATTATTATCAATATGTAGCTAGCTCGGGTAGGTTTATTCATTCTGACTTTGATAAAACATTTTGGTTTCATACTTAAGGTACCTGCGACAGAGAACATATAGTTTATCTAGCTTATTGTGAAACGTGTTTTGCGTTTTACATAGGCAAAACAGACAGGAAGTTCAAATTTAGGATTAGGGAGCATTTATATAACATTCAAAGACAAGTTACAATGAATGCTCTTGCCAAACATATTATGAATAATGTAGGCACACAACTTTAAATTCATGATAGTGGAAAATACTCGAATCAGTAATAGAATGGGGGACAACAGGAATCAAACAGAAGTCAATGAAACAAAGTGGATAATTAAGTTAAGAGCTGATGTAGGCAAGGGACTTAATGACAAAGGTCCCCTTAAGCCTATACTTAAAGCAAGGCCTCTTAGAAAATGAATGAATAACATCTTTCTGTTCATTACCATTTTTTATAAGTATTTTATGAATAATTATTCATATTTGATTAATGTATGTTTGTTTGGAAGATATGTATATGCCTTTAAGGGTTTTTTTTTCTTATTGGTTTTCAGTTAAGGAGTTTTATTTAAACTGAAGCTGCTGTAGTGTTAAACGTCTGAAGAAGCAGTGGGATTCACTGTGAACGCACTTACATACTTGTTTTTGTTAGTAAACCTTTTTTGAATTGGAACACTGCCATTTGTTTTGCCTGGTTTCATTTATACTTGCTATATATATATATATATATATATATATATATATATATATATATATATATATATATATATGTATATATATATATACTGACATATATCTATACACACACACACACATATATATATATATATATATATATGTATACAGAGAGAGAGAGAAATGTATGTTAACACTATACATTTTTAGCTGTTTTTATATATAGTCAGAGTGTTATGGATGTAAGTATATACAAAGGTTTTTTTATTCTGTGTGTACACAAATATATACATTTATTGTTACTAATATATATTGTTTATCATGGTTTTGAATGAGTTTTAACATGATATTTTATGTTATGTCTCACCCAGTACTACATATGGTTTTTAATGTTTCTTTTGCTTTAAGTTGCTAATAGATTGAGTGATTAGTTATTTAATTCAGGATATTATTCTCAGGTTCCAAATGTGTGTATAAATATCACTTGAAATATTGCTGCTGTTATTTTGGTGAAGTCCTAAGAGACGAAAGTGCTCAGTTTTAAACCTTTATTTCTGTGCATGTAATGTGTGATTGGTCACTGATTGTAGGACTGGTCATTTAATAAAGGAACATTGTTGGTCTTGAGCTTCATGGATTTCATTCAGTTTATAAGAAATAATATTCATGATATAAAAGGACAAGAAAGTTTTTTCAAAGCAATCATATATTGCAACAAAAATTGTTCATTAAAGTTCAAAATTACATTCAGACTATTGCAGGAAAACTTATTTCAAGCCTAGATACAACAGAAATCTATCAAAAAAGTAGAATATTAATTGAATAATGTAATGATTGCAATAATAATGAAAATGCAGAACAAAATAAAGAAATTATTATTGATCAGAATACTTATCATTTGATTCATCTTATATCTGCTAGTATTTGAATAATACCAGTTTTAATTTTGGCTTAAATCATTAATCCAGGGTTCCAGAAACCTGACTTGCAATGTAACCTTGACAAAAAATGACGGCTTTTAGACTATTTCCAGGATTTATGTATTCTAGTTTCCCTTTCATTTCCAATAGAATTCAGATATAATGTTTTAATTCTTCAAGTATTTAATATAAATAAGATTAAGGAGAATTTACCTTCCTGTATAAAAGATACACATTTTATTCATCTGTGAACAAATTTGGAATTATGTTATGAAACAGAATGGTGTTCATGACAGAGACAAAATTAACAATACTCTACTAATAGTCCTTGATAGGGGTTATGTTACATAAAGACATTCACTGAGATAAATCAAGTAGTTTAGTCCCATTAAGGCAAATAGTCCATATGTGCAAGATGGCACTCATCCAGATAAAGAATATACAATATTGCAAAGTAGGTAAACAAAACAGTTTTAATGATGAAAAACACCAAGAAAAAACATTCTTTCAGACAAAGTGTCTTAATCTTTTTTTATTCTTATAGAAGCAAGCTAATATCTCAGTCAATCAAGTTTAAGTGCCTAACCCTAAGCACTTTACAAATATCATCAATGCCATACAATAAGCTTTTTGATTTAAGAAATAAATACTCATATAAACTTAATATTATATAATACAATTCCTAGCTTAAACTCCTTCAAAAATCAACGAATATAAAATTATCTAAACAATCTCACAAGATAAATAATAATGTCTCTAATCTATGATGCTTTAATTCAATTGCATGTCCTATTTTACTTGTCCTGTAACAACGATTACCCTTTATTGAAGAGTAACTCCAATATCTAGACCTAAAAACAAAAATGTGCCAAATTTGCAGGCCCTCAACAAATTAAATGAACTCAAGCAACAACTAATTTAATAATCTGTGCATATAATAAATATTTAATTATTCCCACTTAAATTTCAAGAAAAGGGCCAAAATGCTCTCCAAACTCAAATATTTTGTAGAGTCAGTTGCCATTGCAGTATATAGTTTTTATAATCCAAACTCTAAGGCAAAAAAAGATATTGACAGCTGGAGAAAGTACAGTTATATAATTAAAAACTTGCCATAGCAGTGGATGTTAGAATTATTACTGCTGCAGTAGCCTTAGCTATATGGGTTACATCCTATCAAGGATATAACAGTTAGTCAGCTTCCAAAGCTTCAAAGCACCTTTCATGTGCACAAACTGTCAATCGGCTTGAGCTGAGGTAAAAAAAGAGAAGTTTGGGTGCAAATCCCCTTCACAGCTTTCCTGCCAGTAGAGAAACAAAGACGGTGAGCCCTGAAAGGACAATGCTAGGAACAATGGAAAAATAAATGTTCACACCGTGGCATTAAAAAAACATACCAGAAAACAGTGGGAATGGAATGAGTGGCTACTGCAGCTGTGGTCATTCCAGTGGTCATTCGAACATCTGTTATGGTGGGCTCATCTTACACAACTATACTATATTTATCATATTGATCACTGCTGCTGTAGCCTTAGCTATAGGGGTGGATTACCATAGCTAAATATGTTTGGGCAGTGGAAGGAGAACACTTTAGGAGCTACTGGAGAGTGGTCCTAGCAAAGCTTGATCTGGACCTAAATAAGGAGTCAGCCTTATAGTGCTTTGTAAAAGTATGCACAGAGGACCACGTAGCAGCTTTTGGAATACTTCTAAAATCCAATCCTTCCCAAAAATTCATAGATGAAGCCAAGACTCTAGCAGAGTAGGCCTTGGCCCTTCCTGGAATAGATTTGTTATGGTGAGTATACCAAAAGGTAATAGCCTTACACAACCATTTAGCAATAGTCTGTTTTAAAACAGGCTGTCCCATCTTTTTGCCTTCACAAGAAATAAACAATTGAGCAGAAGATATGAAAGAGTTCTGACAAGATAGTACCTGAGCTGACAGTGGACATCCAAGGTATGAAGTATCCTTTCTCCCTCATTTTAAGGTTCAGGAAATAAAACTGGGAGTTGTGTAGTTTGCTTAAAGTAAACTCAGATACCACTTTAGGATTAAAATATGGATTAGTTCTCAAAAGATACTCTCCCTATGGAAAATGATATTTGAGTTGACTCACCATAAGAGTTTGTAACTCAGATACCCTTCTTACAGAGGACAGAACAATTAGTAAAACTGTTTTACATGTAAAGAATCTCAAGTCAGCCAGATTAGTTGGTTCAGTTGGAGCAAGTGTTAGCTTCCCTAACACAAAATTAAGATCCAAAAGAAGGGGGTCACAATTTTCTTGGAAGTCTCTTATGCAAAACCTCTTTGAAGAACATTTTGACATAAGACTGCATTTGAAGAAGAGAATCCATGGCACACATGCTTAAATGGCTGATAAATGAACCTTGATAGAAGAATAAGAAAGGTCATAGGATGGTAATCACACACATTACAAAACAAGAGAACAACTAACCCTGAATGGGTGTTGATTATGTTGTTGGCACTAACTAGACAACCCTTTCCATTTGCTAATATATGATTTTCTAGGGGCAGGCTTTCTTGACTCCATTAATACCTGCTGTGCATCCTCACTAAGCAGGTGCCTACAAGGAATTAAGTCCCTCTCATCCAGGTAGTCAATTGAAGATGATTGATGGGGTGTGTCAAAAATCCTTGTTCTTGTGTAAGTTGATCCAGTCAGTGAGGAAACTTGTGGTAATTGTCCGGGGCAATTTTAAAAAGAAAGGAAGCCATGGTTGGTTAGGCCAGAAGGGAGTCGCCACAATGATCCTGATGAATTCCTTCTGAATCTTCAGAAGTGCAGTTGATATTAGTGGAAAGGGTGAAAAAACATACAGGGACATTGCTCTCCAAGAAAAAGAAAAGGCATCTGTCTTCCGGGCCTCCTTGTATGGAGTTATGCAACAGAATCATGCCAGTTGATTGTCAGAGAGGAAGCAAAGAGTTCTACATGAACTCCCACAGACGGTTCAGTTCTCCTTGGAACACCCCCAAATCTAGTCTCCATTCATTTGCATCTGCCCTTGTCCAGCTCAGCTTTTCTGCCACACACTTTTTTTGTATGACAGAATATAGGATGCCTGTAGAGTGAGGCTGTGCTGTGAAGCTATATCTCAAGCTAACAAGACCAGTCTGGAAAGGAGGTCTAACCTGTTTTGCTCTTGCTTGTTGATGTACCATATGACTCTGGTATTGTCTGTAACAACATGAAGAGGCCTAACGGACCAAAGATGGTTCAGAGAGTTGGATGCCTCGATCAGGGCAAGCATCTCCTTGATATTTATGTGTTTGTGTCTGTCCTTGGTGTTCCAAACACCATGAAATGTTATCCTTCCTGAAACAGCTCCCCAAGCAAAGTCCAAAGTTTCTCTGGTGATGGACTGCTTTGGAACAGAGACTAAGAAGGGGAGATATGGATTTAAGCATATCTGTTGTCGCCACCAAAATATATCTCTTCTGACAACCCCCAGCACTAGGATGTGAAATAATAAAGGGTGTTAATACTGATTGCAACGAGACTTCAGAGACCACCGTGTCTTTCTCATTGGGAATTTTGCCAGGGATAAAATCATGGATGTCATGAGACCCAAAATCCTAAGGTTTTTTCCAACAGTGACTGAAGTCTACGTGGAAAACCTTAGAAACAGAGCTAAATAGACATATTTTTCTTGTGGAAGAAAAGCTCTTTGAACTGAGGTGTGCAGTAAAGATCCCAGGAACACACTCTTCTGTGAGGGAGTCAATAAAGACTTTCGAATATTCGCTTGGGATCCCACCTTGTATAAGAGATCTCTTACTCAAGAGAAAGATATTCCTGACACACTGGAAAAGACTTTGCAAAGATAAGCAAGTCATCTAAATATGGAAAAATGTGAATACCCTGTAGTCTGCAATGAGCTATAACTGGAAATAGACACTTTTTGAACACTCTTGATGCAGCAGATAGTAGAAAGGATAAGGCAGAGAACTGATAATGTGATCCAGCACACAAAACCTTAACGTCTGAAGTCTGGAGAAAAAGGGATGTGATGATAAATATCTTTTACATATAATGTTGCCAGGAAACTTTTAAGAAGAAGAAGAGGCAACAGGTTGTAAAGTGACATAATTTTGAATTTGGGTACATTCACAAACAGGTTTGGAAACCTGGAACTGGTCTCCAATCATTTTCTTTTTTTTTCGCACTGGGAACATCCTTGAATAAAAACCCTTCCCCACCTTGGAAGGAGGAACTGATTCTAACACTGCATGGGACAGCATGTGAAGAGGAACAGGCAGAAACAAGAGTCTGAGGGTCTGATCTGGAGGATGAGGAATGATCCCAACAGCTGCAGAGCATGTGGCTAACCCCCTGTCCATAGTGGCTACAAGTGTTACACCAGAGGGATCCAGGATAAAAAATGAGTGGTCTGAGGTACATCAAATTGCCAAAGCAGAGTCACCCACCCATGGCTGAACAAACTGCTCACCTCCTGTGGTAGCAAAGGCTGTTTTCTTAACTTTTTCTTTTTGTGGCTGGAAGGACTGACCATGGCACCAGTAGTCTGTTCAATGGTCAAGCCAAAAATGGTGCCTCTTTTCTGAGGGACACAAGCAGTAATTGCTGATAAATACTATTAGTCCACAAAAGATACTTTTTTGACAGAAAAAAAACACAGTAAAAAGCATTTTAAAACACCGTGCCACCCCATCAAATTAAAATAAACATAATTTATCCACAGAAAAAATGATTTTCATTACTTTGCTTCTTTTAAACTGAGAGAAAAAATGAGTGCTTTGTTTAAAAGTACAATATAGTCTAAAGAAAGTAGCTTTAAAATAACTTTCCTGAAGTAGAAAGTAATAAAACATCAGCAACATTACGAAAATGGAAAGTTTTCACCAGAGGGAGCTTATCTGCCCAGCAAAAGAAAGCACAAGCCTATGGTCAGTCCTCAAAGCCTCAGAGGAACATACTCTTCAGTGGTAGTAAAGCTGTGATGGGCCTCACACCCAAACTTGTCTTTTAGTCAGCTCAGCGCAAGCTGCTTGACAGTTTTGGTGTGTGAAGGTGCCCGAAAGCTGTGGAAGCTGGCCAGCTGCTATATCCTTAGCAGGATATAGCTCATGATAAGGATACTGGCACAGTGAACAATATGATCATCATCTACCTAAATAATTAGAGTTATAGACGTCTTTTACTTGAGAAAATGTTAATTCACATCCTGCTATTCTGTCAATGTCTCAAGCTGACTGTATTAATATTTCTACAGGTCCCTGACAGTCCATGAAGTTTTCTGTATTTGTCCCTGACTCTGTTGAGATTTGTCCCTAACATGTTGAGAAATATGAATCCAAGTATTAAGAGCAATATCTTCAACTAAAAATTCTATTTCTAAAAACAAAATAAATCCAGTTCCAAATCCACCTCCTTTAAAAGAGAGACCAACTCCAGATTATTCTTTTTAAAGATTTTATTGGGATGAGCATTTCCAACCTTGTAGATGTCTACAGGTGCAGATCTTACATCTAAGCTTTTTATGATAATGCAGCTATTATAAATACTGTTTCGGGGGGCTGTTGGACAAGCTAATTCTACCTGATTGGCCTTTTACCTGCTCAGAATGAAGACTTCTGATAGAATATTACACCCATCCTCATTTTCATGGGGAAGCCTTTCCACTACTCTCAGTTTAGACATCTGATAACCTGTTAAACCCATCCTCATTTGCATGGGGATGTTCACAACTAGTGCTTGGTAAGCCCATGTGTCCAACCCTTGAAAATCTTATATGTTGGTAAATGTTGTTATTGACCAATCCTTTAGTACCTTAGACTCTATCCTGTTTATGTATAAACTCAAAATCAATCAATTTTACATGCGTGGCTAATGGCCCAAATTTTAGAAAATGGTTTACAGACATTTTTTTTGTGAACAAACATCACTATGATTTTTTTAAAAATCACTTGCCTTTTGCCCCAGTAATCGGGTATTCATTTCAAGTTATTTCATCCTGATTATCATTTTCAGTTTCACTTTCAGAGTTTCTGGTCAGTGATATTAAGTCTGTTCATTATCTAAAATACTTATAAACTGCCGGAACAACAAAACAACAGTCCCTCTCATCACTTAACAGAGGAAATAACTAGAGAGGAAAGGTAACAGAGGGACAGGAGGCCAAGAAGACATTTGAACTGCAGGTTAGAAGCGGCCTTCCCTATCAGGGAAGGATTAGTAGAGAACTGGATAGGGGAATCCTAAGTGAAGGATCTGCGCTGGTAGAGTTTTCTCATTGAATCTGCAACAGAAGCTGCTGTTAAAAAAGTGATGATAATTAGTAGGGCATATAGAACTTTTCCTCAGGTAGATGACAAATGTTGGAGGTGTGATGGGGAAGAAAGAGGTTACTAAGAGCATATGTTTTGGGAGTGTAGAGTTGGCAGATTTTAATAATTCCCTGCAGAGTGCTCTGTCAGAACTATTGTGTGCCAAATGGGTGTGACTAAGGAAATTATTTTTGTGAGCTGGTATATAGGATCTGAATTGCACAGACATAATAAGGCCTTGTTAAGTTTAATTCTGATCGCTGCTCTGTGTGTGGTATTTAAACTGTAGCAAGGCACTGGCTACTTTTGTAGCAAGTGAGTTGTTACAGTATAAAGTAAAGAACCTGACTTTTCCCCTAAAGCACTCAAGAAATGCAGAAAGGGACCTAGCTTTGTTTTCTTCTTGAGACAGGAGTGCAGGAGAACCTACTCAGATTATGGAATGTACTTTTTTTTTTTTTTGCTGTTCTACTCATATGGTTAACAATCACCAGAATGGGTATCAGCATTGGGTGCTTGACATGTCAGCAATAGCTGCTGATTACATCTATAATGGACTGCTAGAACAGAGAGAGAAGCCAGTGGCAGGAGTAAATAGAATGCTGGAGTGTATCACTGAGGTATAGAGTCTAGATGCAAAGAGATAATGTTTCCATTCCACGCAGCCTTAGTCAGACCACATCCTGAGTGCTCTGTGCAGATCCAAATGCCATATAAAGAAAATTCAGTAGGCTGCTATTAGAAATCCAAAGGAAAGCTACCAGAAGGATCCATGTGATGCAAGGGAAGGGATATGATCACATGCTAGAGGAGCTAGCACTCTTCTCAACTGTAACCAGAAGTGACATGGAAGACATGAAACTGGTGCTCACGATCACAACAGGGAGATGAAAGTGGGTCATTTTGAACCAGAAGGATAGATTTGGAAGGAGGGGATACAGGCAAAAAATTGGAAGGATTAAGTATTCCTTGGATCTATAAAAGTGCTTATCACTGAGAGGGGTGTAGACCCATGGGAATGTGATGGAACTGATGGTATAGCAGGAATAAAGAAAAGCATCCAAACTGGCATGGGACAAGTGGAACAAGAATACGAGGAAAGGTATGGCTGGAGAGGAAGTAGAATGACAAATCATGTTAAGGAGCAGACAAGATAGACTTACGGTCTCCTTCCTTTGGTCAAATATAAAGTAAGGGTGATGTGGTTTTGATGGGGACAAATGACAGAGGAGAGGAGGCTGTGAAGAGGGGGATTATAATGGGGGAGAAACTAAGAAAAACTGAAAGACAGAAACGGATAGTGGGAAGATAGGACTGAAAAAGAGTTAAGATTAAAGTGGAGAGAAGTAACATGAGGTAGCCTGGGGGAGAGCATGATGGCCAATTGGACTTAGTCATGAGATAAGTCTTTGTATTGTACTGGGCCCGTGCATATTGTCCCATTTTATTCATTTGTTTTCCTCATCAATGGGCATTAAATAGCAAAGACATAACAGTATAAATCTGCATTAATTAGATACATATTATGCTTGTTATCCTATTATAGCATTATTAGTGAGCATATTTTTAATAATCCTGCATTAATTAATTGCAATTAAGCTGTGAAATATGAGACATGTATATTTTATAAAGCAGCTGCATATATGTTACCTTTGCAACTGAAGCTTGTGTAGCAAGTCAGTGTGTTATAAAAGAGGAAAGACTTGTGTTGCACACTCTGATTAAGACAGAATGTACTGAAAATAAAGGGAAATAAAAGAGGCACTGAAAGGCAAAATATGATGTTTGCCCTAATATTCCAGACAGTGGTACAGTGGTTAATGTTGTCATCTCACAGCAAGAGGTTCTCTGGTTCGATTCTTGGCTGGGGTGCCTTCTGTGGGAGTCTACATGTCCTCCTTTGTTCCTGTGGCTTTCCTCCCACATTCCAAAGACATGCATCTGGAGCATTTCTCCCCGGGGCTCTGCTGAAAATAGACTCTGTCCTACTCAGACCTTCCCGGTCAACAAATGTTAAATAAAATAATAAAATAAATAGTTGTCAACTTAACATTCACAAGATCCCAGAAAGTACCAGCTCAAACTATCATTATGGGTCAGCAGATGTGACTGGTCTATAAAAACCATGACATATGCTTAGTTAAGTGACCCTCCTAATTTGCTATCAGAACTCAAGCTTGAAAAAACGGTGCCTGAATTCATTCATTTATACACCAAGATTCAAGTTGCCAGCTTGAACCGGGTTTGATTTGATTTGCTTAATTTATTTATTGATTGGTGGATAGATACAGTGACTGTCTTGGCCAAGCACGTGAAGCTATACATAGTTGAATGAGGGGTCCCTGTATAGTTAGCAAGATAAATAAGCTGGTGTCTTCTGTAAGTAACTGATTTCATGTTTTGTTAAGGTTTTTGGTTTTTGTTTTTTATTGTTTTTTTTAACTGCTTTTAGCTGTAGCTTGGTGTGTTATTGCCTTCTTCCATCTGTACTCTGGTTTTCCATTTAATCTCAATACCAAAATAAGAACCAAACATACACTAGAGTCAGAAGTGGGAAGTATGGAGAAATACAGAAAGAGTAAAATGACCACTATTATTTGTATTTGGGAAAAGAAAGAAAAAGATGTAAAAAGTGCTTCTAACAAGAGTACTTAGCTTCCCACAGCGGGTTCATGAGATTCTGCAATGAAAATGTAAAGTGAAATGTATTCTTTAAAATCCTTAGCAGATTTAAAATTAGATGAACAGAAAAATGTAAAAGCTGGAGCATATCCATCTGGATGATTGTTTTTGACAGCATTTGACTCGTACAGTTAGTGAACTATAAAAATATAAAAAGCATGTGCATCAACACTGTCTAGACACAGATGCCTTAGAAAAGGTAAAACAGATTACACAGGAAGCAAAATACAGATTAATTTGTTTATCAGTCAAAATTACTCAGAAGTATAAGCAAAGAAAATGCAGAGAGTTAGGAAAATCTCCCTCACAGACTAGAGCACATGAAATAATTTGCAGACCAGATATTGATTCATCTACACAGGATGGCATTTGCCATTCATTATTTAGTAATGAATATCAAAGGGTGTAATTTGTTAGGTATACCAACAACGGAGGCACACCCCATGATAGTAAAGGGTGTTACTGCTGAAAATGAGAGTCAGTCACATAAGAGGACAGAAGTAATGGCATGTGAGCACAGAACTTTTAATCTGATCCAAACTTGTAAGCAGAAGCCAGGAGAAATAGTTTTAACTTGTTTTTTTTTTTCTTTCTGGGTTTTGAGATAATGCAATGCAACTGAATGGGGTAGAAATGCCCAGATGTGCTTGTTTGATGTTCTACCCACACTTAAAGCAGGTTATTAATGCAATAAAAATAATTAATGCAATAGGCCAACATAGGCTGACATTCAAAACAATGGAGTAAAAACTACACACAAAACAGCTTTTGGAAATTGTGTACCCATGTGAATCATGGCTGTGATAGTTCTATTAGGCATAGATATCTTAAATGGGGGAACCCTAAAAATCACAGTAGTACCCTCAGTGCAGTTCTGCTCTGTCAATGCAGTCAAAGCTGTAGTTCACAGTAAAGCTAAGTGTGAACTGATTTATATCTCCCTACTGAAGATGACTTGTGAACATTCAGTAATATCGTCTCCATGGAGGGCATGCCAAAACATTAGAGACAGTGCAAAAACTGTTACAAATGGGCAAAACTAAATCTGCTGTGACCGTGTTCAATAGTTCTGTGTCACTAAAAAGACTGATAAATCATAAAAAGTAACCATAGATTATAGAGGACTGAACAATGTTGCCCCACTGCTTGCAGTTGTTGTTCTAGATATCAGTGTTATCATGAAGAAATTATCTTTATTGGATATACTGTATCATGTGATCCTGGACTTGACAAATGTTTTTATTTCACTATCCTGATAGCTGAGGAGAGTAATGTTGAATTTGCATTCACTTCAGATGCCAGAAAATAGACTTTCTTAATGTTGCTTTAAAGGTATTTACACAATCTTGTACTATGTCACTGACAAGAGATTTAAACTGCAACTACATAAAGGGACTGTATTTCATCACATCAATGACATTGTGATTACAAGTAAACAACCTGAAGTGGACATTGATTTAAAGACTGTAACTTCTTCTACAGATCACAAAATAATTAATTCTTCATGATTACTTCCAAGACCATGCTGACTTGAAATACAAATGAGAATAAGGACATCACCCCTACTTGCTAGTAGTTTTGTGAGAGAATTCCAGAAAGATGTGCTCTAAATCCTGAAGATTACTGTTGCATTCTCAAAAAGTGCATTAGACCTAGACACTGTCACATTTCCATGAAATGCCTCCTAGAGACCTTGTTTTTATTGGAATAGTGACACCACTGAAATGTTTTACCTTTAATTGTTTTAGATGCCATGGACAATGAATTAACTGAATTTAATGGACTGGAACATCTAATGTGCTACTGACAACAAATCAGCTATGGACTGTGACCGTGTAAGATAAACCAAAAACTTGTAAAACAGTAAAATATGCTAGAGATATTCATTGCATAAAATCATGGATAAAATAACAAATGTTAATTCATATTGTGAAACTGATTCTTTAACATTTGTTAACCACTGCACTGCGATAGTAAACAGATAGCGAGTTACTAAACAATGTAGACCAAAATGCCTTAAAAAATAAATTAAATTGTGTCATATATATATATATATATATATATATATATATATATATATATATGTATGTGTGTGTGTGTATATATATATATATATATATATATATATTTTTTCATATTCAATTTCATATCTGAGCCACATGTACTGAGAAGAAACAGTCTCCATGTCGATTCTCATATCTCATGATTTTAATACGTTTGGGGGACTTAGCCCTAAATTTATAGATGGGGGCATACATACCAGTTTAGAGCTACTTGGATAGCAAGGCATATTTGAGGGGAGAAAATAAGATCTGTAGTGGACAATTTTGATTTGTGTATATGAAATAAAATAGGTAAGCTCCAGACACAGTATTTTAAGGCACAGTTGTGGTGCTATCTACTTCAGACACTCTCTGCAAATTTTTCAATTTTATTATACTTTTGTTTGAGACTGGAAAGTTGTGTACTACATATACTGGTGAACACTGAGCAAGTGTAGAAGAGGCATGGATGTGCATAAAAGCTGTAGTGACCCGTGTATGATCTGTCTGGTATGTTTTAACCCTACAGTGCATGCCAATAAGCAACCTGTGTGTCTATCTTTTCTGTATAGCAGCAGAACCCTAGAGACATATTTAGTATTTTGGAATCCCTGTAGTTAGACAGTTCAGGTTCACCCTGTTCTCCCTGTTTCCTACTTCCATTTCTTCAATCCCCATGCACTCCCCCAACATAGAGACAAGTACCCAAACCCTGCTCTACAAATATTCTACCTCTGAAATCAAATAGAAGTACAGAAAGTATATTTACAGAAAGCTAAGGGGTATTCAAGTATCTTATAATGGAATACACAAACTTTAAGATGTGAATAGATGGGCCCCTTAGTCTCAATCAGAGGCATTTGTGTTTGACTGCTAAAGAAAGATTTTTTTTTTATTATGATTTCTTCTTGCAACTGATATTTTTTTCTGTCCGGTATATTCTCCTGATTCTGACTAACCAGGTTTTTAAATAATTCATGTTGGAACCTGAGTGTTGATTACAGTATTTCATTTTAGTTGTTCAGTCTTGCAGAGCAGGCAAATAATTTTCAAAACCTTTCTTGAAAATAGATTTCATGAGAGTGTTCTTATAAAAGGAGAAGGACTGCCTATTGTATTAGACTGCTTTCACTAAAAGGAAACTGACAGAAATCTTCATGTAACATAGAAGACATCAGTGTTCATTTACATCTTATTGCAAGCAATAGAAAATAAACTTTTTACTAGGTAACTATTGTGATGGTAGACAGCAGCTTCAAGGGCCTCTGTTAAGTAGCCATCTTGAATGCAATTTTTAAAACAAGGGTTACCTTAAAGTCCATGTTATCATATGCTCTATTTTATGTTTACATAAAATACATCTGTGTTTTATTAGTTTCTTATTGTGTTTTAACATTATGTATTTAATCTGCTGGTTAATATTGTGATACATTGGTTGCTTTGCTTCATAGACCTGGAGTGCTCTCTGTGTCTGCTTGTTTAAGATGTCTCTGGTTTTACTATGAACTCAGAAGAGAAAACAATGACCTTTGAGTGGTTGTTGTTTTCTTTTTCTACTGAGTTGTTAACAAAATATTAGGTTCATGGTTGTTCTGTATTGGATGCTAGTCTCTTTTACAAAAAGTAAAATAATGTATGAAAGAATATATTATTAGATATCACCATTCCCATGCAATATACATTATGCACGGAGGTTTCAGTTCTCAATAGGTTTGATGATGCTGAAAACACTGTCAGTTTCAAAACACTGGAATTTCATGGGTATGTTACTTATTCATATAATGTGACCTTTTTAAATATATCAATGAATTTAAAATGATTCTGGCCCTTACACTCCTATTCCAAGTACAGAATAATAATTCCGAAACATTGTATTTGACAATGAGTACTGCAAATGTATTCTGAGAGCTTATAATGTTATCTATGTCATGAAAATTCCAGTACTTTTATATATTTATTCTTTGTTATTTATTATTTATTTATTTAAATTTGTTGACCGGGAGTGTCCGACTGGACGTGGGTCCATTTTCAGCGGAGGCCCGGGGAGAAAAGCTCCACAGTAAAATAAACAGACAGTAGTTACATTGGATTACATAGCGATTAACAATTTAACATAGAAATTACTTACAACATATTTACAGATGAAGAACATCGTACATCAGTAGACAACTAGAATCTTTATCTGTGAGGTACATAACAGGCATTAACAAATATAACAATGAGAAGTTCCTGCTGTATAATAAGTACTAGACTTATGAGCATCAAGCATTGTTGACTAGGTTAGTCCCACTAGCCTACTGTCCACTTTTCAGGAGAGACCTGGGGTGGTATTTCTGTTACCAGGGTGAGATTTCACCAAGGTATCAAGACACTTCCCCTATGATAGGAACACACGTCTCCCATTTCTAGCACAGGAACTGGGAGGACAAGCATTAGTGCAAACACGACAGAGAGTTGAGTACAGGCAGAGAACAAACTGTGGATTGTAAATGATTTGGAAGATATTTTCAAAGAAAGTTGTTTGATACTGTGAGTCATCTTAAGTAGGAAGGAAAGAAAAGGAAGAGATTCAGTTTATAACCCCCCCCACTCAGGAGGAATGCAGGATGGAATACTACAGTAGATGCTGGAAGAAGAAGACCCAGAGGACAGCTATAAAATGTGGGTAAAATTTAGAAAGAAGATGAAAAAAGAGAGGATATTATAGAAGAAATAGAGTCAGAAGGGAGAAATAAGGAGAAAAGAAAGATGCATGTGAATATGGTGGTGGAAAGTGGCAGTACAGAAGAAAGTTAAAAGAAAAAAAGAAAATAAAATACACAGGCAGAATACAAGCAAAAACAGCTTTATGGGACAACGTAATCAAAGTGTTAACAAAAAAGTCAAAGCAATCAAAGCTTTGACTGTTTGGGGAAAAGGGACTTCTGAGTACATTATTTCTGAAACTGAGGAATGGATGACAAAGCTTTGTAACATTTCAAACTAAAATCACGTGCTTTTCCATGGAATGGTCATATCATAACATCATAGACTGATATTTTGAAAAGTAAAGAACAATACACTTTTGAAATGACAGAGCAAAAAAAAGATTTGTAAAATGTTTTAAAGACAGAATGTGAAACTGTTAATGACTTAAAAAAATAAGATGCAAGAGAACTGAAGACTGGAGGGTAGGATTGTATAGTTAGTTTAAAAACTGAAAATGAAAAGTTAAATCATATGCCAAGTGTTGTACATTTTGAAGGTAATAGAGGTATTTTGAGATATTGGGAACAATCAAAAACATGGTTTTTGTGGGTCTGAAAAACACATTTAATTGAACTGTGTGAAAAATAAGTTGTATACAATATGGTTAAAGAGGTCATATTGCAAACAACTGTGCTCTCATATTTAAAATTTTATGGAATTTTATGTAATGGAAAAGCATTAGTTTATGCCTTTGCTGTATGAAACCTGCATCTGTGAAACTTATATTGCAATTTTTGGGGAGCTTTTCTCCATAACACCCCACTATTGACATTATCCAGTAGGATACTCCTGGCCAACAAAATAAACTAACAAAAAAAAACAAGAACACAAATCTGACTGAGAAAATGCTAGCCTAAAGCTTTAAACCATTTGATTTTCACAGGTCACAGGAATCTTGCTTATCAGTACATAGCCCAGATATTCTGCTAAAACTTTAAAACAATAATGACTTGTGCTTGTCTAAAATAACAGCTGCAATGATGATTTGGGGAATATGTCTAATAAGCAAAGTAATCTAATTAGATTTGATGAAACCAAAAGGAGCAACTAGGCTGATGCAGAGTCACAAGTATAAATGAAAGGCAAAATCCTCAGGTTAAAATCCAAATGAAAGGCAAAATCCTCAGGTTAAAATCCAACTTTAATTCCACTGCAGGTCAGATAAGCGCTTTCACTCATTCATTTGAGCTTCATCAGATCATGTAACAAAGACCTTCAAGTACATAGGCTACATTTATACAGTTAAAACATCTCCTATTGGCCTACCAAAAGCTGCTTCTTGTTTACATATTCATGAGTTAATCTAAGCTTAAAAATATATGCACATATAAACATGCTAAGATGTATAAAATGACAAAGTAAATATAAAAACATATAAAAACTCTCCATGAACACTCAAGATGCTCTAATAAATATGTGTATATAGATATATATGTCAAAAGAAATATATTTCAAGGGCTAAAAACATATATATTCCATCATTTATTATAAAATCTACAAACATTCCTCCATTTGTTTAACATAGGTTTAATGGAGGCTCTCTCATTGAGACCTAAACCCCTATCTGCTCTCAATCTAACTATCCACATACTCTCCTTGCTCTCAGTATGGTTCCTGATGTCACCTCCTCATATACTGGGTTTAATATTCTCAAGAGCTCTAAATAAGAAATAATGTTCAGGACCTGCTTGGGCTACGTGCTTAGCTAAGGCATTGTGAGGTGAAGCCTTCCTAATGTGGTAAAGATGTTCTCTTATCCTGTCTTTAAAACGACGATTGGTTTTGCCAACATAAAATGCATCACATATTTGGCACACTGCCAAATAAACTATATGAGTAGTATCACAGGTAGCTACAGCACGTATGCTGAAGTTAGTGTGCATATCAGGATGTTCAAAAAATGGGCTGGGGTCAAGAGAATTACAATAATTACAGCGTCCACATGGTTTTGTGTGTTCAAGAGGCATTGACCATTCATCCCTTTTTGAATAGCATAGCATTCTCCTTAAATTCAATTTGTTCCTATATAAAAAAAGAGGGTTTAGTCCCCACAAGTTTACCGATGGTGTCATCAGTACAGAGAATAGGCCAGTGTTTCGTAATAATATTCTTGATTGCTGGACAATCAGTACTATATGGTAAAGAAACCCTTACATGAGTTGATCTATCATCTCTACCATTGTCTATTGTAGTGGATCCACCAGTAATAACTGGTCCAAAATAAGGGGCTGCTCTGTTCAGTCTAAGTTTATTGACATCTAAGAGGTTGGACTCAATCTCTTGTGAGCTATAGCCCCGTTCTTCTAGCCTTATCTTGAGGTCACTCACTTCATTTAGGAAGCCTTCTTCTGTGGCGTTTAGCCTAGAGGTTCTCATCCCCTGGCCTCTAATGATATTCTTAAAAATATGCTGTGGGTGCATACTATCACGCTGTAATAGAGTATTAAAATAGCAAGGTTTCCTATAGACACCTGTATTAATCAAACCACATGCTAACTTTTCTATATACAAGTCAAGAAATTCTATCTTCTCTCTAGAGTGATTCATACTGAAAGTTAAATAGCCAGTGAGGTTGTTCAATGTAGTATGGAACACAAACAAATCATCAACACTGCCTCTCCATAAAACAAAAACATCATCCACGAAACGTCTATAAAAAGTTACATGTTGTTTAAACATTTCTAAATTAAAGAGACTCTCAAATTCCCAAAATGCCAAAAACATGTTTGCATAGCTGTTGGCACAAGGTGTGCCCATGGCTATGCCACCTCGCTGTTGGTAAAACTTGTTGTCAAAGGTGAAAAGATTGTTATTCAAAATGAGTTCAAGGAAATGTACAATGAGGTCTACTTTAACTGATGTATATTCGCTATGTAAGAGTAGATACTCAGTGATATAAATCAGGCCTATGTTTCGTCACAGTAAACAAGGACTTGATGTCAAACGTTACAAAAATCAAGTTATCAATGTCACAAATGCCACCTAAACAGTCATACAAATCTGTTAAAAACTGTTTGGAATCTTTCAGTACAACTTTGTTCTTATTTAATATAGGTCGCAAATGTTTCTCAACATAGACAGAAAGGTTTTCAGTGATCCAACCCTGACCAGACACTATGGGTCTCATTGGTGGGTCAATGGAGTCTTTATGAATCTTAGGTAACCCATGTATTGTTGGTACAAGTGGATTCTTAACAAAGAGATAGTCAAACAATTCTTGATCCAAGATATCACCTTTCAACATATCTAATAACATATTGTTTACGTGACTAATAGTGGCTTGCACTATTTGTTCATTAACTTGTAAATAGAAATCATCTTCCAAGAGTTTAATCATAGCATCATGATATTTGCTAGTGTCCATAACTACTATCCGACCACCTTTATCAGCTGGTTTGATGGTTATGGACTGTAATGACTGGAGTTTAAGTAAGCTAGTCTGCTCCCCTCTAGTCAAATTACCATTCTTCCTATATTTCTTTAGAGAAAAATATTCATACAAATCATCCTCAGTTAGTTTCAAATATGCCTCAACTAACGGATGATTGGGTGGGACAAAGTTGCTAAGCTTCTTAAACTTTGGTGGTCTAGTAACGTTATTGTCTGTCAATTCACTATCAGTTTTATCATGGAATAGCAGTTTAAGCATAAGGTTTCGACAGAAAAGTCTCATGTCTACCACAGTGTCCGTAAAGTTACTGTGTGCACTTGGTATAAAGTTTAGGCCTTTACATAATAATTTCTCATCACATTCAGTCAACAAATATCCTGAGATGTTATGTATCATAGAATCTGCTGGTATCAAAATTTCAGCTGTATCTAATTTACTTTGTTCTTCCACATCTTCTTTATTGTCTGATGTGGTACATACTCTTCTGATAATTTGTGTTTCTGTCTCCCCCTGCTCATAGAGCATCCCCTTGTTATATTCTTGTCCTTCCGAACTGGGAGGGGAAAAGGGAGCTCACTTACTACTCCTGTAGTGGTGGTGGTATGTACTTTGTGAGGTAACTTAGATCTCACTATGCCATCATCTACTGACAACCTCTTATTGATCGGTCCCTTCACAACATGTACTGCTGGATATAAGTTAGTTCTGTCTGCAATATTATTCACAGTATTAGGCTGACTAACTTCTTTAGTATTAGTATTAATAGAGCTAGATCCACTTTCACTATGTAAAATAGTAATTACATCATCAGTATCATTGGAAGTAGTAGTGTTATTAATGTTAGCTATATTTTGTACCCTATTACTAGGCGATACATTGTTATGTACACAGTTAGTATTATCCACAGCTTCACAGGCATTATTAACAACATTAACATTTTCAGAACCAGTACTAGGTTCGGAACGCAGTTGTCTAACACTAGTATAGTCATTAGGTTTAATGGTAGCACTATAATGTCCATGTTTAGGCCAAACAAAGACTTGTCCTAAATTAAAATCTCTGTGATCTCTAATTATCTTGCTTCTCTTCTGTTGGAGAAGTTTCCGCTCTAAGGCTGATATTCCATCCAACAGGCTTTCAAATAGTGGTTCTATTACAGTACTTGGGAAACAAGAAAAAATTCTCTTCTGTTGTTTCTTAATGTTATTAATGAGTTTCTCCTCTTCAGAGGCAAAAAAGTCAATAAGTAACTCCATGTACTGTTTGCTTACCTCCAAGTTCAGGCGCTGCCACCTTGAAAGCAACTCTGGATAATGTTCCCCCTGATTGGGCATGTTTAATATACGTAATCCTCTCGGTGCAATTTTTGTGTCCAAACAATAACGAAAATGCAAACGCTGTGTTTGCAAACGTTTCAAATGTGCAAAGTCTTTCTCTAGACTGTCTAACAGGCGTTGTAGCTCATCCAAGTCGGGTGTCGCCGTATCCGCGTCATCAAAGCGCTCCAAAGCGCCGAATTGCCAGGAAGTGACTGTTGAACAGACGAGATTCTGTTCAAACCTCTTCTGTAGATGAGCAACTGAGCCCAGGTCTACACCTCGGGGCTCGTAGTCTAGCTCAATATCTACAGTTTCACTCTGACTCTGCATAATAGAAAAAATAGTGCAAAGGCACAGTAACAAATAAAATAGCCAAAAATGGCTGTATGCAGGGTAAAAATACAAACAAAAGTTATGCGCTAAGCAAACGCTATTCACTGGTAGTAGACTCTGCTCCAAAGTCAGCGAGAAAAAAATGAAGCTAATAAAACAGGAACAAACCACTCACTGACAAACAGGATAAACGCCCAGTGCTCCAGAAAAACTTAAATAATATTGATGAAACCAAAAGGAGCAACTAGGCTGACGCAGAGTCACAAGTATAAATGAAAGGCAAAATCCTCAGGTTAAAATCCAAATGAAAGGCAAAATCCTCAGGTTAAAATCCAACTTTAATTCCACTGCAGGTCAGATAAGCGCTTTCACTCATTCATTTGAGCTTCATCAGATCATGTAACAAAGACCTTCAAGTACATAGGCTACATTTATACAGTTAAAACATCTCCTATTGGCCTACCAAAAGCTGCTTCTTGTTTACATATTCATGAGTTAATCTAAGCTTAAAAATATATGCACATATAAACATGCTAAGATGTATAAAATGACAAAGTAAATATAAAAACATATAAAAACTCTCCATGAACACTCAAGATGCTCTAATAAATATGTGTATATAGATATATATGTCAAAAGAAATATATTTCAAGGGCTAAAAACATATATGTTCCATCATTTATTATAAAATCTACAAACATTCCTCCGTTTGTTTAACATAGGTTTAATGGAGGCTCTCTCATTGAGACCTAAACCCCTATCTGCTCTCAATCTAACTATCCACATACTCTCCTTGCTCTCAGTATGGTTCCTGATGTCACCTCCTCGTATACTGGGTTTAATATTCTCAAGAGCTCTATATTGCAGACAGAACTAACTTATATCCAGCAGTACATGTTGTGAAGGGACCGATCAATAAGAGGTTGTCAGTAGATGATGGCATAGTGAGATCTAAGTTACCTCACAAAGTACATACCACCACCACTACAGGAGTAGTAAGTGAGCTCCCTTTTCCCCTCCCAGTCCGGAAGGACAAGAATATAACAAGGGGATGCTCTATGAGCAGGGGGAGACAGAAACGCAAATTATCAGAAGAGTATGTACCACATCAGACAATAAAGAAGATGTGGAAGAACAAAGTAAATTAGATACAGCTGAAATTTTGATACCAGCAGATTCTATGATACATAACATCTCAGGATATTTGTTGACTGAATGTGATGAGAAATTATTATGTAAAGGCCTAAACTTTATACCAAGTGCACACAGTAACTTTACGGACACTGTGGTAGACATGAGACTTTTCTGTCGAAACCTTATGCTTAAACTGCTATTTCATGATAAAACTGATAGTGAATTGACAGACAATAACGTTACTAGACCACCAAAGTTTAAGAAGCTTAGCAACTTTGTCCCACCCAATCATCCGTTAGTTGAGGCATATTTGAAACTAACTGAGGATGATTTGCATGAATATTTTTCTCTAAAGAAATATAGGAAGAATGGTAATTTGACTAGAGGGGAGCAGACTAGCTTACTTAAACTCCAGTCATTACAGTCCATAACCATCAAACCAGCTGATAAAGGTGGTCGGATAGTAGTTATGGACACTAGCAAATATCATGATGCTATGATTAAACTCTTGGAAGATGATTTCTATTTACAAGTTAACGAACAAATAGTGCAAGCCACTATTAGTCACGTAAACAATATGTTATTAGATATGTTGAAAGGTGATATCTTGGATCAAGAATTGTTTGACTATCTCTTTGTTAAGAATCCACTTGTACCAACAATACATGGGTTACCTAAGATTCATAAAGACTCCATTGACCCACCAATGAGACCCATAGTGTCTGGTCAGGGTTGGATCACTGAAAACCTTTCTGTCTATGTTGAGAAACATTTGTGACCTATATTAAATAAGAACAAAGTTGTACTGAAAGATTCCAAACAGTTTTTAACAGATTTGTATGACTGTTTAGGTGGCATTTGTGACGTTGATAACTTGATTTTTGTAACGTTTGACATCAAGTCCTTGTTTACTGTGTTACCCAATAACATAGGCCTGATTTATATCACTGAGTATCTACTCTTACATAGCGAATATACATCAGTTAAAGTAGACCTCATTGTACATTTCCTTGAACTCATTTTAAATAACAATCTTTTCACCTTTGACAACAAGTTTTACCAACAGCGAGGTGGCGTAGCCATGGGCACACCTTGTGCCAACAGCTATGCAAACATGTTTTTGGCATTTTGGGAATTTGAGAGTCTCTTTAATTTAGAAATGTTTAAACAACATGTAACTTTTTATAGACGTTTCGTGGATGATGTTTTTGTTTTATGGAGAGGCAGTGTTGATGATTTGTTTGTGTTCCATACTACATTGAACAACCTCACTGGCTATTTAACTTTCAGTATGAATCACTCTAGAGAGAAGATAGAATTTCTTGACTTGTATATAGAAAAGTTAGCATGTGGTTTGATTAATACAGGTGTCTATAGGAAACCTTGCTATTTTAATACTCTATTACAGCGTGATAGTATGCACCCACAGCATATTTTTAAGAATATCATTAGAGGCCAGGGGATGAGAACCTCTAGGCTAAATGCCACAGAAGAAGGCTTCCTAAATGAAGTGAATGACCTCAAGATAAGGCTAGAAGAACGGGGCTATAGCTCACAAGAGATTGAGTCCAACCTCTTAGATGTCAATAAACTTAGACTGAACAGAGCAGCCCCTTATTTTGGACCAGTTATTACTGGTGGATCCACTACAATAGACAATGGTAGAGATGATAGATCAACTCATGTAAGGGTTTCTTTACCATATAGTACTGATTGTCCAGCAATCAAGAATATTATTACGAAACACTGGCCTATTCTCTGTACTGATGACACCATCGGTAAACTTGTGGGGACTAAACCCTCTTTTTTATATAGGAACAAATTAAATTTAAGGAGAATGCTATGCTATTCAAAAAGGGATGAATGGTCAATGCCTCTTGAACACACAAAACCATGTGGACGCTGTAATTATTGTAATTCTCTTGACCCCAGCCCATTTTTTGAACATCCTGATATGCACACTAACTTTAGCATACGTGCTGTAGCTACCTGTGATACTACTCATATAGTTTATTTGGCAGTGTGCCAAATATGTGATGCATTTTATGTTGGCAAAACCAATCGTCGTTTTAAAGACAGGATAAGAGAACATCTTTACCACATTAGGAAGGCTTCACCTCACAATGCCTTAGCTAAGCACGTAGCCCAAGCAGGTCCTGAACATTATTTCTTATTTAGAGCTCTTGAGAATATTAAACCCAGTATATGAGGAGGTGACATCAGGAACCATACTGAGAGCAAGGAGAGTATGTGGATAGTTAGATTGAGAGCAGATAGGGGTTTAGGTCTCAATGAGAGAGCCTCCATTAAACCTATGTTAAACAAACGGAGGAATGTTTGTAGATTTTATAATAAATGATGGAACATATATGTTTTTAGCCCTTGAAATATATTTCTTTTGACATATATATCTATATACACATATTTATTAGAGCATCTTGAGTGTTCATGGAGAGTTTTTATATGTTTTATATTTACTTTGTCATTTTATACATCTTAGCATGTTTATATGTGCATATATTTTAACCTTAGATTAACTCATGAATATGTAAACAAGAAGCAGCTTTTGGTAGGCCAATAGGAGATGTTTTAACTGTATAAATGTAGCCTATGTACTTGAAGGTCTTTGTTACATGATCTGATGAAGCTCAAATGAATGAGTGAAAGCGCTTATCTGACCTGCAGTGGAATTAAAGTTGGATTTTAACCTGAGGATTTTGCCTTTCATTTGGATTTTAACCTGAGGATTTTGCCTTTCATTTATACTTGTGACTCTGCATCAGCCTAGTTGCTCCTTTTGGTTTCATCAATATTATTTAAGTTTTTCTGGAGCACTGGGCGTTTATCCTTTTTGTCAGCGAGTGGTTTGTTCCTAATCTAATTAGATGTTTACACTTTGCACCTATCTACAATTTATTACAGTTACAGTCTTTGAGGTACCAAAGGTCAGAGGTTGTGCATCTCTTGACTAAATAATATAATTAGAGCTGATATGATAATTTACTTAGCAGTTTTTCTGAGAAACACATAACATGCATGTAGAATTTTCTTTATAAATTTAATGTATACATTGAAAGTCATAAGAAAGACTGGTTTTGAAGTATACCCCTTAACCCCTTGGAACGTGAAATCTGAACAAAGCAAAAATAAAAGTGGGACAAAAGCCCAAAAATAGGGAACATTTTTAAATATTGCTCTTACAAACTTAGAAATTTGATAGAATAAAAGGTTTTGCGTTAGCATGAATTTTCTGAAGGGTATGAAATCTGAAAACTGAAATGTCTGTCATTATTTTCTAACTTCAATATTTAATGATTTGCCATTAATGTGCCAGAAAAAACACAATTTTATGAAAAACAGACCAAAAATATGAGGCAAAAATACGGACATTATGCAAAAATCTTTACATTTGAGACATATTTTGAAGATGTTTAACTTGATATATTGTTCAGCCATTAAATGGGAAGAACCGACTATGGAATATATCATGTCTGTTCAAGAAGCACTCTGTATGGTGTGTGTTCAGCTGAGTTACTCAGATGTTATTATCTCTGAAAGAGAAAAGCTCATATCCAGAATTTATCAGTTGTGTGCTATGTCCCACAGTATATGCAAGCTTCCCCATCTGTTTTTGTTTATGTTCTCAGAAAGAATTGTTAATATATGTTACTGAGATTAATTAAATAGCTGTGAAAGAGCAACAGTTTACTAAAACTGAAAACCACTGCGTTGACTATTTCATAATGGGATATAGTGAGAATTAAAGACTTCTGGAAAGATATGAAAAGATTAACCATTGGTTCATTTTAAATTACTATAAATATATCAGTCTTGAAAGTCACCCATCTATCTAACAATATTACAAACATGATAAACAAGATATAGTGTAATAGTAAACTTATTTTTTCAGTAAAATTATTCCGCTCCATATGAGATAGATTATTGCTTTTCAGTACTTAAACATAGACCCTAAATGTTGAAATTAAGTGGCAATTTCTGACAGAATTGTCTAAGTTCATTCATAAATTGCAGATACTATAAATGGACATCCAAGATAGTAAATAATCCCACAATAGAAAAAATAATAAAATAAAAGACAAAGCAAAGGTCAACAGAGTTGTACAAAATGACCAAAGAGAATTATTAATTTCATCTTAAATAAACCTTCTGTCCTAGAAAATTATTTCCCAGTATTTTTAGACTTTTAAGAGCTGTAAAGAACCACATACTATAATAATCTATCAGCATAATTTGTAGTAAGTGAAAGAATGCTAAAAAAAGAAATAAACATATGAGTAAAGTGAATCAATATCCAAGAAAGTTGCTTCATTTAAAAAATAAATAATTGATTTATACTCAGATATGAGGTCACAAAACAGCAAAATGCAATGCAAACCTCGGAACTCAAAACTACCTAAAACACCACTTAAGCATTTTTGAAGTGTTTATATCACACTATCGAAAGATGAAAATGGCGAACGCTATTTCATCTAAACTAAAATATCTATACCACATAATATCGAACACTCAGAATAACAAATTTTTTCCTTGGGAAAAAATTCCCTATTCCAAAACACATACACGTAACACAAGCACACCTAAAAAACATCAATTCACACGCATACACTTATAATCCTACAACTAACCCTACACTAAACTGTACATACACTACTATATATTCACTTACCTTAACCCAAATGCTAACTTTTGGGCTGATTTCTATCCCTTCCAACTTTCTGGCTTAAAAACTCGTGTGTTTGCATATTTTTCACATCGTGCAGCACTGCGAGGCTACAGTTAAACTATTCCAGGTGAAGTCTGCTCTTCAAAATTTCCCTTAAAACTAGCTGGTTTCTCAGTAGTAGCACTAAAATCTGAACCCCTGTGACTAGCACTTGCTCTAGAACCTGCTGGAAAGCACTAGGAAGCCTGAAACAGATACAAGCACTCAGCTCTCCTTGTCAATAAGGAGAAATTAATCATAGGCACTAAATAGCCTATAATTGCAAAGTTCCTTGCAAAGGTAAGGGCTCATGTTAAGGAGATTCTGTCGTTTTATGTCAAAATAAACGCTACTTTTGGATATAAGAATTTACTTTTGGTTTCTTGTGGAAGTTATAGACGCAGCAACCAGTCCCATTGTGCTCGTGACTTTTGGTACTTGGTTTCGTTTTTGTTTATAGGCACTAAATAGCCTATAATTGCAAAGTACCTTGCAAAGGTAAGGGAAAACAGCTCTTAAACTTTACATAAAAGCACCTAAACAGGCATGTCCAAGGGTCAGCTTCCAGTGATTTCTCCTGTCCACTTGGTGAATCTGGGCATACTGGGGCAATGCGGCAACTGCCTCATGTACACAGACAATCCTCTCCCTCCTACCACCCAACACTACAACCTGTGAGAGATGCACTTACATAGCCAAACTGGAAGCAAAGCTCTCTCTGGCCAAGATTGTGCTAGACAGTCAAGAGGAGAAGGTTAACAACTGTATCACACCTCAAGCAACTCATAGCCCTTCAAAACCCACACCATCAACACCCACACATAGCAACACTAAACCCACATATGCAGAGGCTCTTAACATTAACCTGCACAAGCAACAAGGACCTCCGAAGCCGAAACACAAACAAACACCAGTCACAACCAAAGTGACACATAGCTCACAACACCAGTGTGCCACCCAACAACAGCCCCTAAGGCAAGACAATGTACCCAACACTTTAGTCATAGGTGACTCTATAGTCAGGCACACTGATGTCCCACTCACCAGACTGAACAAGGAGAAAATTACAGTCAGCTGCCTATCGGGTGCCAGGATCCGCCACATAACGCATGCACTCAAGTCACTCCACAACGAGCACAAATATGACTCTGTCATTGTCCATGCTGGAGTGAATGACTTGAGACATACCTCCCTGGACTACATGAAAAGAGATATGGAAGAGCTCTTGGATCATGTGACCCAGGCAGGTATGACCCTAGCCCTGCGTAGCATCCTGCCTTCGCCAAGAATGATATCACAGTATAAGGACAAAATGATTGACTTCAACAATTGGCTAAGCTTCTGGTGTCATTCAAAGGGGATCCAGTATTTGTCTGCCTGGGAAGACATGATCGACAAACCACGATGCTTTGCCAGAGATGGTCTGCACCTGTCACCCCTGGGATTCAGGTTACTGGCTAAAGCTCTTGCCACCCCTATAGTGCCTTTTTTAGGCAAGGTTCAAAGGATAAAACCACCACCATAACAAATAGAAGCAGGCAAAATCTGAAGGTAATGCTACTCAATGCTAGAAGTCTAAACCTCAAAATGCACTCTCTCGAGGCACTCCTAAAAATGGAGAACATCGATATCTGTGCAGTAACTGAGACCTTGTTCAAGGCTCCAGAGAGCAACCCTGCAATACCAGGCTACAATTCTTACCACACTTTTCGGCCACAAAACCAAGACCGAAACACTAAAGGTGGAGGAGTGTCCATATTCACCAAGGCTATTCACACCTCCAGGCTAGTTGCCCAACACAATGCATCTGAAATTCTCCAGGTGCAACTAACACTAGGTAAGACTGCAATCCAAATTGTAGCTTGCTACAGATCCCCATCCATGCCCCAAGATACTCACTACACCTTTCTAAACATACTGGAAAATATTAAGATACAACCAAACACCCTAATACTGGGTGATTTCAACTACCCTGCCATTAATTGGGAAAACTACTCAGGTACCAACTCCTTTTCCCAACGGTTCTTGGAATTCATAAATTCCAACGCCCTGGATCAACTAATCCATTGTCCCACCAGGGGCTCCAATATCCTAGACCTGGTCATTACCAACATGGGAGATAGATGCTCCACACCAGTGGTCACCCCCTCATTGGTCAGGTCTGACCATAAGCAAATCACCCTTGACATCCACATCCCACCTCCACCCCCCAGTAAGGAAACCTCCTTAAAAAACTTCTCCAAAGCCAACTTCAAGCTACTGAAGTCAGAATTGACAAACTTCACAATACGCACGCAGACGGATCTGGAAGTTCGACTGCAGAATCCTACACTAAGGCACTGTATGAGGGCATCCACTCGTGCATGAATCGTGCCATCCCAAATAGAACCAAGATGCTCTTCTCCAAAAAAAGGAAGCCAATCTGGTGGTCCCCTGCTATAAACAAACTATACAACAGAAGGAAGAAACTGTTGCAAAAAAAGAGGAAAATCCCAGGATGCAAAAAACTCCCTCACCAGCCTCAGTAAGAAGCTGAGATCCCTCATAAAATCCTCAAAAGCTAGTTACGAAAATAAAATTGCCAAAGATTCCAAAGACAACCACAAGGCATTCTATAGTTATGTCAAAAATCTAAATGGCAATGCTCAGATCTGTTCTGAGTTACAACAGAATGGCATTAAATATACTGATCCCAAGGATATTGCCAATATCCTGGCAGATCGATTTAGTGCCAACTTCACCCCACTCACACCCCCTAAAAGGCCCATCTCAATACCAAAAGATTGCCAAATTCCGATAATCATGGCCACACAGGTAGAAACCACACTCTCCAAAGCTAAGAATACAGCATCCATGGGACCAGATGACATCCCAGGCTGTGTACGACATGAACTACAAAATGAACTGGCACCTCACCTAAGTGTCATGTTTAATCATAGCCTCATCTCAGGCTTCGTGCCCACTGAGTGGTGCACAGCTACAGTTATCCCGCTCCACAAGGGAGGATCCACCTTGGATCCCGGGAACTACCGTCCCATCAGTCTGACAAGCCTGATTTGCAAGGGCATGGAACGCATTATCATGGAACTTATAAACAAAGACATTGGCAACCTTCAAACACTAGACCCCACCCAGTTTGGGTTTGTGAAGAGCCGATCTTGTCTCCTGAATCTGATTGACTTCTTCGAATCAGTCTCCAGAGCTGTGGACGAGGGTAAGGCAGTCCACACAGCCTATCTGGACCTCGCCAAAGCCTTTGACACTATCCTCTACTCTGGAATCATAGATAAACTTACTAAGCTGGGCATAAATCCCTACATCACTCGATGGGTTGCTAACTGGCTTACTGACAGAACCCAGACAGTAAAAGTAGCCGATTCCAAATCCAGCTCCAGACAAGTGACAAGTGGAGTAACTCAGGGTTCAGTCCTGCGACCACTCTTGTTTGGCATCTACTTCTCTGATGTACAGGCCAACACTAAGGGACTCTGGCTAACAAAGTTTGCAGATGACTGCAAACTGGGAGCCATTATTGAATCCCCAAATGACGTGGATATTCTACAAAAGGGCCTTACAGAAACAGATGCCTGGTGCCAGAGCCATGGGCTCAAGCTTAATGCTAAGAAATGTATAGTTATCCCCTTTGGAAAAAAAACATGTACCCATGAATTACCACATAGGTGGCAGGACACTAAACATCGAAAGTGTGATGAGAGACTTAGGGGCACAGGTGGACAGTGGTCTCACTTTCGATAACCACATTGCCACAACAGTCAGGAAATCCTTCTATGTGGCACACCTCATCACTAAGGGCTTTTCATCCAGAAAAAGAAGGTCATTGTCCCACTGTACTCATCCCTCATTAGACCCATTATAGAGTATAATGCCCCGTTTGGTAGGTACCTCACAAGACATCTGCAACAGCTTGAAAGGCCACAGAAATACCTCATTAAAGGAATCACAGGCCTAAAACAGATGCCATATACTGACCACCTAAAAAAACTCCAGCTATACTCTGTGGCATATCGTCTACTCAGAGGCAATCTCTGCTTAACATACAAGGCCATGTCAAACCCTGAGCTGTTGGACATGCTCCACTTAAAGAAATCCCAATCTCTCAGAGCCACACGCTCCAGGGATCTAAACCTTGTCATCACAATGAACAAAACATGCTGGAGGGATAGGTTCCTGACCCAGAGACTCCCTATACTCTGGAATAGACTGCTCATACATATCAAGCAGAACGCCTCTTTGGCCCTCTTCAAAAGGAACCTTGATGATTGGATGGGAGATAGGAAATTCACCCCAGGGATCATGTCAGTCGCCCTGCTAGACAGGGGCCTGGAGAAGTAAATATTGTGGGAAGAAATATCCAGGGAATTGTTATGGCTAGGCTTGCATAGGCCCTAGAGCCGATAGCCTAGTACCAGCCTATGAACCTATGAACCCTAAGGTCCGTCACTATCGCACACTCACCTAACCCGCACGCTAACCATAGCTCATTTAACCCGCCCCTAACCCTAATTCACCTAACCCGTGCCCTAACCCTAACGACCACACAATCACACACTTACCTGAACCCAACCCATAACTTTCCACCACAGCGCTGAAAATAGCAAAGCCACAGAACCGGCCAACCAAATTCTTTCCCTAGGAAAGAATTCGGTGTTCTGCAGCTTCGCTATTTTTAGCATTCGCTCAAAACGGGTCGATATTAGAACATTCAAAGTTTTAAAACTTTGATGTTCTGATATAGACCCTTTTTTGAAGGAGGCTTTGACCCCTGTCCCCTCAACATGAAGTAATGTGCCACTAGTCTTGGGCTATTTATATTTTCTCAGAGAACACTATATATCTGAGTAAGGGGAATTCTCCAAAATCCAGTATCTCAATTTTTTTCATACAAATCACCTGAAAGGGTTAAGAGCTGGTATGATGGTTAAAGTGCTTACTTCACAAACAAAAAGTAGAGTTTGATTCTCATTTGGGGAAACTAACTAGGTTTAAAATGGTCCACAAGGGCTAGTACTTAGATAAATGTATGATTCTCACATTAGTGATAACATTTTAGAGTGTAAATCACTAATGCCTGAAGATATTTCTGCCTGGCACCATAATAAAGACCAATGCTATATCTGCTGTGAGGACTTAATCAGGCTGAAAGTTAGGTACGTTTTGGAACAACAGATAAATAAATGCATATGCTCTTTAATTTAACAGCTTATGAATGGGGGCTGTTATTTATGCCAGGTGACTTTAGAAATAATAATCCTTATTTACTGCATGAAAACGTTTTATGCCAGACTATATAAACATATTACTACACTAACAGAATACCGCTAAACAAGCAAGGTCAAAATAAACTATTACATGATACAAACATGGCAATAAATAGTGTGTGTTAATAAATTAAATGCCTAGAACATATTCTGATAAGATGCATGATGTTACTGTGAAAAAGCAGTAAAATGAAGCTACTGCTTGTCAACATCAGTGGCCTGCTAGTGAATAATCTGGAAACCTGCCAAAACTGCTGCAGTGTGAACTGACTGAAACTTTTAAATTAAAAACTAAACACATGCCAGTCTTTGTTTATAGGTTAGCCAGTGCAAATTATAGTTTGAAATCAAGTTGGTAAATTAAATTACCCTGAAGCAAAAGCCCTTTACAAAGATTTAAGAAGACTCATAAATAATAAAATGTGGACCTGAGAAGGCTAGCCCAGAGTTTCCAGTTAACATTAGATTACAAATTAAATTACTTTCAAATAAATTTAAATGCTATGAGTCTTTCTGGTTAGATGAAAAGTGAATTAAGGCTGCAAAAGAACAAGCAATAGTTTTGTGAATTAAATATATATACAACAGAAACAGATATGTGATAAATTTTATTTCAAACTATTGATACAGACACTCCTGGCACCTTAGTGCATGTACCTCTTAAGGTAATAGAATAATTATGGCATAATTATGAAAACAAGTCAAACCAGTGTTGGTATACTAATATGCTGTCTAAAATAACACATAAACAGCACTACATTAAATGGTTTATTAACATTAATAAATATAAGGACTAAGGCACTGACATAATATGTCATTACGGGATGTCAATGATTACCATTACTATTCTGAGTTGTTTCAGTTAGAAATGTAAAACAACATTACAGTGTTCAGATTTAGAATCCAAATGTCTATGAGACTTCAGACAGACAGTAGTCTGTTAAGTAGGTCTCTGCTTGGGGTACAAGTAAGGCAGTTGTTTTTAACTAATGGGTTTAATGTAAGGCATTGTTAGAAACTGGAGCAATGAAATTGCAAATTAATAAATGGTCAGTACTTTAGTGTCCTAAAGACTTCTTAGATGTCCTATGCATCAACATTCACTTACATAAAGATCTGTTACATGTACACTAACTATGCCTCTATATGGTCATAGCAAGTTGTTTAAATAGGTATAAGAAAGACAATTTTCTTTTTTTGCAAAATTCTAACACTAAATAAAAGGCTAACTGCTTTTATTTTAAACTAATTCAGCAAGGGTGTCTAACAATAAAACAACTATCATTCAGGGTTTCCGGTTCAACCTCAGGATGCTGGTGGAAGTACTGGGATATTGTCGCTACTTAGGGGCTGTACTTTGAGAACTTGACCTAAATTTAGCAAAGCTGGGACAGTCAGAGAAAGCTGTTTTGGAGTCACAGAGCCTCCACAGAGCTCCTTCTATCAGATTGAATTAAATTGTCAAATCCCTGACTTCAGTGAGCCCCCGGCACATATTTGGTTACTAAAACTTATTGAACCTTAAATTTGGTAAAATTTTGTTGTGTTTATAGCACTTAATTGCAGTTTGAAATGTCCCATCTATGAAGTTGCATGGCTGACCCCATGATGAGTGAGCCAGCTGGATCACAAGAAATACAAGAATTAACAAATAAATATTTTAATTAGTAACCATTTAATATTCTAAGACTCATTAGTGTGAATCCTGGAATAGAAAAATGAGAACTTATTTATATTAAGTCTAAGAATGCTGTTTACTAGAATATTCCATTCTCTCTGACATACGGCAATCTCAGAACTGATTATATATATATATATATATATATAGATATAGATAAAGATATGGAAGTTCAGGGTATGGGGGGGCTAGCCCACTTCATTGAGAGACAGAGGGGGAACTTGCCCACTGAAAGTAAAAACTTTAACAGAGAACAGCAATGGTCGACATTCACTGTTCTTCTGTATAGTCAGCAGAATTACAATAGGAATCCAACTTAAGTCTTTTGGTGGCCAAAGCTATGAAATACACTGATACTGTTAATCCTGAAATAACCTGCACCAGTGAGCTTTGCAGTTCTGAATATTGCAAACTATCTTTGTAGACTTTGTGATAAACATACAAGCCACTTTTGTTCTGTAATGATTAAAATGAGCTACAGAATCAGACAGAGAGTTTCATCAGTTGCTGTTAAAAATAGAAAATATGGAAATAGACAGGTGCAACAATCTTCAGCTAGAGGGGCTTCTAGACTGCAGAGAAGACAGGAGCCTATTAAGTCTATTAGAAGATTACCTCCTCAAGCCATTAAAACTCAGTCCAGCAAAGCACTTTAGCACTGAAATGACACATTGATTCCTCAGACCTAAAGGACCACGAGGCACACCCTCCCGGGCTAATGGTCTGTAAGTTAATGAACTTTGCAGAAATTGATCGTGTCCTTCAAGCAATAAAAGAGAGATGCCCCTTCCAGTTATACAGTAGCCAAGCTAATTTACACTAAGACTGACCAGTGAACTGTGCAAATAAAGGTGAGCTTTTGCCTTGGTGAGAGCATTATGTCATAAAGCAACATTCCAATAATGTCCAAGTACCCAGCTGCTCCAGTGATCAGATTGTAAGGTAACAGCAGCTTGCTCTGCTTTCCTGATTCTCTTAAGGCAAGTTTGACAGGGGCAACATTTCTGAATGAAGTGAAGCAAAGATATCAGAATGTAAAGGAGGTATACACCGAAGGATTCAAGAGGATATTTGGAGCTGTGTCTGTAGCTAATTTAGCTTCTTCTACTTGACCCATCTTCAGAGTCCCATGATAGATGACCACCTGGAAAATCATACCATAAACCAAGAGCAGTGATCATACAAATTATGAGTTAGGTCTTTGGTTCAGAGTCCCCCTCCCCAATAACAGTTATGAAGTTCTTCTGTCTGAGAGCACTTTAAAGAGATTGGACACATCAGCAGTGAATCAGCAGGAGACACTCCTAAAGACTTACCTCCACATAGGTCTGTTGCTAAAGGAATTTAAGATTTTTTTTTTCAGGGAGGGTATATGAGGGGTATGAAGGTGACAAGTTCAGAAAATGTATTAAATGTAAATGTCCACAGATGTAAATGTCCAAATACCTAACGAGTTGCCCTTTATTTTGCAGTAGCTGTAGTAACTTAATATGTGAGTGCTTACACATTATTTGTTAGTAAGTTTGTTGAGGGATGGCACATTCTCAGAGTTTCATCACCTCTCAGTTGTTTACAGTTTTTGGAGACTGCTTCGCATTACCTCTCTGTTATTCAGTAAAATCACGGAGAAAGTCCAGTTGATAATCCCACTCTCAAAAGGCCTTGACAAACATAAGTGCTGAGCTGTCTAACACCACACATCCTTCTGATCACCCCGCACAGCAGTGGACCCCACTGCCCAAGCTATTTCAGCTGCTGGTTCAGCAGCATCACTCTCAATACATTTTTATATATCTATTGACCTTTCCAAGCTGGACACCAAAGCTGATGTGCTCTCTACTACTCCTAAAATGCCAGTTTATTCACTATTATCCACTCTGCTCATAATTCATCAAAGGTTACTGACAATGATACATTTGGCAGGCAGTTTTAGTGCCTCCATGAGGTTCAGTACGTAAGTGACTTCCATGGCTCATGCAAAGTAGCTGGATACACCAAATGACCAGTGGCCTCTTCTGTCTGCATATTCCATATGGCTGGTTGCAGCTGCATGTTTTCATTACACCAGTGCTGAGAAACCGTATGTAACTTTTACAGCCTGCACACATCAATAAATGGTTCAGCACTGTTTCCTGAACCAGTCATTTCTTCAACCTAAATGAATAGCACTTGACAATGAAATAGCATGGATTATCCTAATGCAGAAGTTGTTGCCCAGGTCTGTGTGCTCAATCAATCTGCCCAGCCAAAACCATAGACAACATTAAGCAAGACTGCTTCTCAATAAGCCACACAGGATCATACCTCACATCCTCTTAGCTTAAGAAATCTGGACAAAGCCTAAAATAATGGGTGACAAAGGCCCAAAATAGGGACATAATTTACATATTGATCTTAAGATCTTAAAAAGTTGTTAGAATAACAGGATTTGTGTCAGCATGCATTTTCTGATGGTTATGAAGTCTGAAACTCAAATGTATATCGTTATTTAGTGAGTTCATTCCTGTGTGATTTGCCACAAAACTAAAAAATTTTATAAGGAACAAACCAAAATATATGAGGCAAAAATCTGGACATTCTGCAAAACTCTGGACAGTGGAGAGCATTGCACAGGATCATCGCCCTTCACATCTTCTTTTAGGCCTACAATTCTAATGGTTCTCTTCCAAGTTCTGTTCTTCAAATCTTTTGGTTGAGCAAGGAGTTAATGTATCATATGTCTTATCTTAGTTAATTCACCCTCCAATCATCTGTGCTGTTTCTGCAAGTTACTGTCTTGCTGGTCAGTGGCATGCACAGCTGAATTTATGTACTGGGCCTCTGTCTGAAGAGCTGCCACTCCTTACTGCATGATATTCAGCTCTACAGCAAGCAGATCAAGCTTACTGAGAATGCAATCAAATTTCTCATTTATTTATTTTATTTATTTTATTTTACATTTGTTAACTGTGATAGTTCAACTGGACAGAGGTCCATTTACAGTGGAGGCCCGGGGAGAAAAGCTCCACAGTTTAGAAACAGTACTTAACATCTTAAGGCTAAAAACAAGCAAACACATTCATATAATTATATCAGTGAGAACATTAAGAGTATAGTAGCACAGATAAGCAAATTTACAAATTCTCTAATATTGTTTTCTCCATGGGGACCTGGGGAGAAAAAGCTCCACAGTTTAGCAACATTAATATAATGTGAAGGACAAAAAACAAGCAAACATTTGTTTATATGTCAGTGATAACATTAAGTATACAGTAGACATGAGAAGTATTACAAATTCCCTAGTGTTATTTGTTTGTCAAGTTAACAGGCAGCAGATAGTCAAGATGATGAAAATGCTAAGAGTTTGATAAAGGATAGAGGGGGAAATGTAGTGGTAAATTATGTTATACATGTTTTTAGTAAGATGAAGGTTGTGCAAGTGTTTGAAGGTTTGGGTAGAGGATACAGAAGTAATAGAAGCAGGGAGGCTGCTCCAGGCCTTTGCTGTGGTGTGCGACAGTAGTGCTTTTCCTGCTGTGTTTGCTCTAGTAACAGTGAGGAGAGATTTGTTAGAAGACCTACGAGTGCGAGAGGTAGAATACTGAGATAGGTGATTTACGGCTGGAGTTCTTTCAGGGTGTGAGAGGATGCTGAAGGCTGTGAGAAGTTGTTGATAGCTAAGGAGTTGCGGAAGCTCTAGCCATTGTAAATCCCTAAGGGCCAGACAATGATGGGTTCTGTAGGGAGAGTTGCTAGCAAACCTGGCAATGTTATTGTAGCATACCACATATTTGGTAAGATCTACTTTTCTGGTTTGAGTTAGGATAGGTGCAGCATACATCAGAGTGGATAGAAGGTGAGTTTGGGCGAGGGTGATTCTTCCCTTGTCTGTAAGGCATTTTTTATGTCTATAGAGCATTCCTATTATTTTGTGTACCTCTTTTATGGTTTGGGCTATGTGGACATCAAAGTAAAGGTTGTTATCTATTTCTACCCCAAGGAGTTTAGTATGACTAGTTGGAGAAATGACAGTGCTGTTGATAGTAAAAGAGAGGGGGTGGGTTTGGATTTATTAGGAGAGAAGAGAAGTAGCTTGGTCTTGTTTGGGTTGAGAATAAGCTGGATATTTGTTATCCATTTTTCTGTGGCATTAAAGGATTCTTGGTTGAGCTTTTATAAGGTGGTAGTGCATGGGGATGCACAGATAAGTGTTGAGTCGTCTGCATACTGTATGAGTGAGGCCTGCTGGGTAGCAGAAGTAAGGTTGTTTGTGAAGATAGAGAAAAGAAGTGGACCCAGGATAGAGCCCTGTGGTACACCAATAGTTGTTGGAAGTTGGGAAGATAAAACCCCTTGCCATAGAGCTGACTGTTGTCTGTTGGAGAGGTAGTTTGTGAACCAGTCAATAAGTGGCAGGAGCAAAGGATAGGGCGGCTAGAGAATGTAAGAGTATTTGGTGTGAGACCATATCGAATGCTTTTGATAGGTCTAGGAATATGGTGAAAACAAAGTTGTTTTCATTTCTGTATTGGTTGACTTGGTGTGCAACAAAACAGTTATTGGCTTATGCAGTATATAACAGAAATTCAACTTTTGATAAAAAGGATGCATACTTTGACTTGCAAAAAAGAGTGATTGTTTTGCAAGGTTGATATTGGAACAATAATTTCTGTCACCATATTAGATCATGCACGCTAGCACCCCTCCCCTAGCCATTGTGTTTTTTTACTTTGTATTGTTGTTTCTGGATCATAGCATAGATAGATGGATGGTGATTATTAAGCAAGGTTAGATGTGACAGATCCTTGGAAAAGTGTCTCTAACAATACATGGGAAGGCCAGAAATCTGACTGGGGAAGCACAACAATCAATCACACCTCTAAAATACACACACACACATATATATTAGGAGAGAATCTAAACATATATAAGATGTACTTTGGAAGCTATATGTCAGTGGGAATGCCTAGACTATTTATTTTAATAATACCAATAATAAGAAGAAGCATCCTTTGTGTTATCTTTTCTGACTACGCTAACCATAGCATGTTGCTGTTTCAGTATTATTTGTTTTTCTCCTGGCTCATCATTTCTGAACATTTACAAAGGACTGTAGACACATCCTACTGTACAATATTACATTATTCACTAATAAAATTCACATATCTTCACCTGCATATTACAACATGCTAAATGGATTTTGTTTTCTGTATCACCACTTTTCTTCTCTCATACCACAGTACTAATTTATCTTTCTGTCTATCTATCCGTCTATCTAGCCAACTATTTAATTAGCCATTTATCTTTTTTGGCAAGGTTAGTCCCATTAGGCTAGTGGCCTCTTTTCAATAGAGAACAGAGATGGTATTTCTATTACTAGTGGAAATTTGGCCTGGGCATTGAGGAACATCCCTTATTCATCATTGTTGCAACTGGGACCAATTTTGCATGAGCAATTCCTGCTTCCATTCCAGGTACAGAGGTGGCCTGGAGAAACAGAAAGGCAGATGCAGAGGAAGAATATAATGGAGTGGCGAGATAAATGGAGGAGAAAGCTAATATCAAGATTGGAAAATGTGTGCAAGATTCTGAGGAGATGTTTCAAAGAAATCTATTTGATGGAGATCAGTTGACAAATGGTGGATATATAATTGCAACCCTCCAGTCAGGATGGTTGTGGGATGACTTATTCAAAGAAAGGGCAATGCACAGCCAGCCAGAAAATGAAGTTCTGAAGAAAATACAAAAGGAGAATGCAGAAACAATCCCGAAGAATACTGGTGAGATGGAAAAGAAAACATATGCAGAGAAAGTAAAACAGAATGAAAGGAGAGTAGCAGTAGCTGAAAAAAATGAAAAAAATTTAACTATGTAGTAAGGATTAAAAGTAAAGAAGACAAAGAAATGGACAGGTATGACTTGTAGGACAATTTAATAGCTCCTTTGGGTGTAAAAGAATATGAGGTAAGTGTGTTTATTCTTATTAACAAAGAAACACTTTGAGACATTATATTTGAGACTTTTTCAATGGAAAATGTTTTTGAAAATATGAAGAAAAGAGACTGTAATCCATGGAATTTTTATGCGACAAAAGCATTGAACAGTGAAACAAAAAAGAAAATTTGTATACAATTTTGAACAGAGGTAAAAAGAGAGACTTTGAAAGGACATTTGAAAATTTATGCTAAGAAGTACTGGACATTGCAAAAGTTTATGACAAAAGCAGTTTATGGAATGGTGATGGTATTGTGATATTGTGTTAAAAATAGAAATAGAAAAAAATTTACATAAACCAAGCATGATAAATGTGGAGTGAATATGGTGTAAAAACTGGGGACAAAGCAAAGCGTTTTTTTTTTTTTTTTGTGGAAAAGGACATTTGATAAATAACTGTGATAAAAGAAAATGTTGTTTATTTATTTATTATTTATTTATTTGTATTTGTTTACTGGGAAATTCCGACTGGCCGCAGGGCCTTTTTCAGCGGATGCCCGGGGAGAAAAGCTCCACATCATGTACATGATAAAGATACAAAGTTGCAGCAATAGTAAACAACATTACAGGTTGTTGGCTTTAATACAATAACAAGATATTGATTATCAACAGTATATACAGAAAATGTTGCAAGTTAAGATAGTTTCTATTTTGCTTGTGGGGAAATGAAACATCATGCAAAAATGTGAATTGAAATGTTATAAATGTAACAAAACTGGACAATTAATGTTTTACTCTTAATGTGTGTGATCAATCATGTGAAAGTCATTGACAGCGTTAGTTGTAATTTGTATTAATTATACACTTTCAGCAGTGACACTGGAACTTTGATTTGGCTAGTGACTTACCATTGTTGAGAAGTTACATTTGGAAATTATCAAACTCAAACTAATCTGTATATGGGATATAATTCATTTAAAGGTCATCAGTTTAACCAACGCACCATACTGTTATTTTCCACAGTTTTAATATAGAGTCAGCTTTAATATTTGATCTATTACTCAAAGCCATCATCTTGTAAAATTGTTTGAGATTCAGGTGCCAGACTTAAATTCCCAGCCTCTACGTGTGAACTTTTAACTACTCATCAATTAACCCTTTTATGCAAAATATCTGTATCTTGCTTCCTGCTAAATGGCCTTTTTGTCTAAGACCTTTCCAGACAGCAGGTGTCTGAATTCATCAACATCGTAATTAAAGTGGTATTAGCGTTCATTTAATAAACAGTGCAAAAGCACTACAAATGAAGTCTTGCTAAAAAGCTGACAGAAGTCGTTTTTGAATGAAGAGCTTCTGTAATTGTTTCTCTGCCTCATAAATGCTAAAACAGGATCATAGAGGATCTGTAAAAGTATGTCAGAGAATGGAAGATAAAAGTCAGTCAGAAACAGAGAAAGAGCTTTGGACATTCCTGTTTTACAGAAACATGAGATGGTTAAGTCTTTTATTTGTTCTGGAAGATACTGTTAATTCCCTGACAATCATGTTCATAATCACACATGACTAGAAGGACAGGTTAGCTCAGCTGGTTAATATTTCAGGAATTCTGCAAGACTGGGTCACCTGCTGGGTGTGATTACTAATTTCTCTCACCTTGATATTTGTCAGGAGCTTATAAAGAATTATCATTCCATATAACAGCAAGCAGCTAAGGTGTGCTCGGTTAAAAACACATGAAAATGAAAGAACAAAACAGTTAAATTAGGCCAATAAACCATAAGGAATATATACCACAAAACATTACTGGACTAAAGCATCTTCTTCCTTTTATTTCTGCTGTTTGAAAATAAAAAGAAACAGTTAAATGGTGAATCTAAGTAATTTTGTAAGTTTAGGCAGTGGCGATTTAAAAGCAATTTTAGATTTCTTCTTTAAACAAATAATTGCCAAACAGTATCTGAAATGACTATTTTTTCTCATAGTTTACAGCAAAATCTTTGTAGCCACTGCTTTTCTGTTGATCACAAGACCAGCATGAGCCATTGACTGTCCCTGGGTTGGGCCATGGCAGAACAGCTCACTTTCCAAGTCTTTTTCCCCTGGCTTCTTTCATAAGGGATGTATTGGTGCTAATGGAAGGGAAAGGTAATGTAGTCTTCACCAGAATTACTCTGTCTACTAGGAAAAAAAACTTCATCTTTGCATGACTGTCCTAAGATGATGCTCAATGAATAAACTTATTCCCCTCAGCTTTATTTATTAATTTCCTTCTGAAAAATGCTCTAGTCATGAATGACTATATTAAAATATGACCTAAGCCATATTAGTTAAAAGTGTCCAGAGAAAGTTTATCAGTATAATAAGTGAGCTAAAAAATAAGGGATATTTTTATAAACTGAGCAGTTTGTTTTTTTGCAATGAAAGAGATGGCATAAAACTGGTACATAAATAATGTGGGGGGGGGGGCAATGTGATAAAATAAATATAAAGTAATACTTCTTAGAAAGATTAGTAGACAGCTGGAATAAGTTACCTGGGAGACTTTCAGATCATAAAAACGCAGATGCTTCAAGGTTTTCAGAGCAGATGATAAAGGATGAATTTGGCAGCTACATTTTGCCAGCCACTCAAGAAGTAGCACACAATATATAATGTAATATGAAGAGGCTAGAAGTTTGCACATGGCAGAATAATTAACTTGCACAAGCTACATTATTTCTAATGTACGTACTGAACATACAGTGTGCAGCATTAAAACAGCTGTACAAAAATATAGAAGTCATTCCTCATTTGCAAAGATACCTAAAAAGGCTTGTAATGTCATTTCAATTAACTTTAACACAGACACTCATTTCTATAAGTACACTTAGCCAACTTCTCATTTCTTTCACCAGAGAAATTCACAGACCAAAACTGAGGATAATATCAGTGCCTGAAACCCCCACCCCACCCCATTACTAGGAGACCTTCATAGTGAATGTAGTCAAATAACAGTACAAAGTACTTTTTCATGCAATAATTGTTCCAAAACAAGTGACAATATCTGGACCTGTGTTCCCTTCCCCCCATCGGGCATCAACATCACTTAAAATAAGTCAATGGTAGGAGACCAACAAGCTCAGCACACCAGTACAAAGTGCATTTTTCATGCAACAATTGTTCTGAAGTGAGAGATAGTACCCGAACCTGTGCACCCTCCCACCTACCCGTGCACCCTCCCACCTACCCAACACCTGGCATCAACAGCAATGGAAGCAGTTCTGTGCTAGCAGGTGAGACAACTCCACATACTTAAAGTAGTGCACAAAGCAACATTTTCATGCTACATTTTTTTCTAAAGCAAGTGACGGTATTTGGACCTGTGCGCCCCTCATACCAGGAGCCAGTGTCACTGGAAATAAGTCAAAGCTAGTAAAAATATCAATAACTACATCAAGGAAGCTCACTTTTACATGCAGTGGCTTTTTTTTTTTCTTTTATGGAACTTGCTTGGGGTCTTTCCACTCCACTTTACGTTGCTTTGCTTGGCCTTTCTTTGTTACAAAGAGCCCTCCCCTTCCCTTTGCTATCCAACTCTGGCTTCACTTCATTGATAACTATGGAATCCAGTTCCCCTAGAGTAACTGCCAATAAGCTCACACAGTTGATATGCACAGTTTGCACTCAACCAGTAAATAATATTTTCACTATTTGGGTGTCAAAATTGTAATTGTATGCAAGTTTAATAAAGTAACCTGTCTGCTACCTCTCACCATTCTGCTGTGTTCTAGCCTTTATTCTCACTCTGGCCTTTGGTGTAAGCAGAGGCTTCCTCTCATATTTCTACTAACTCCTACACTCTGTTCTTAGTCTGACCTTTGGTGACAGCAGCAATGGCTAGTGCTTTCCTATATACTAACTCCTGACCCTTACTGGCTGCAAATAATTTCAATTTCTCCAGTTTTCATTGCAACCTTATGGACTGCAAAATTTTATCTTTCATTTCCTTTAGATTTCCTCTGCTACTTCCTATCCCTTAACAGCAGCAAAAGTGTTGCCTTTCCTTTCAGCAACTTAAGTCACATTTCACAATTAGTAGTCATTCACCATATGCACGCTCTCCCTGTTGAGACGCTAAAGACACTCCATCCGTTTCAATAAGCAAGTTCCAATATACTGGCAATCACTGCTACCAGGAATGTTAACAGACCAATCCAATAGTAAAATCAAACACGTTTTATTTTTCAGGACGACAAAAAGTGAGCGCTTTCGCCAATAGGCTTCTTCAGACTTTTGTCTTGTCTGAAGAAGGAGTGTCTTTAGCGTCTCAACAGGGAGAGCGTGCATATGGTGAATGACTACATTTTCTATTATTTTACAGACACGCTGCTCCTTGGCTCCGGTTGTGTGCTGTGCCTCTTTTTGTTGTAACATTTCACAATTACTTTTCGTATCATTTATACCTTTACCCTCCTCTTTTTATTACATTTATACAGAAATACTAATGTTTTGTTATAGTCATAAAAAGTTTAAGAAAAAGTATTCAATAAACCTTATCTATAAATTGTTCTTCCATCCACACATCCCTCACAGATCTAGATTCATTACAATATCTGCTTATCTTTAAATGCAAACAAAATTAGGTAAATAGTACCCCAAAGACAATAGGGCACATTCAATACCTACACAGTAGCTCACTGTTTTGTATTCAGTAAGTGTCTCTACACAGTGTGTAGAGCCACACAAACAAGGTAAACACTGTGACATGCTAATTACAGCATAAGCAGATGGACTGTATGCTAATCAACTAATCCAAGATGGAGGAGCTATTCAGCAAGCTATAAAGAAAAAGTGTAGACTCATTGCTGATTTTCCCTGCACATTTCAAAACCTGTTGGAATGCAGCCACAGAAAGGAGTCTGCACAGAAAGAATGTTAGGGGCTGTTGTTGCTTTAATTCACATGTGTGTGTGTGTGTGCGCAACAGATTGAAGTCTATGCTGCTGCTGTTGTTAACAGACCATGGCCAAGAAGGAGAAGAGCTTTTAGACCCCAGTTAACTTACCACAATCTGCATGAGGTGGAAATTGTAGAGTGCTATAGGGTAATTAGAGACACACTACAGGAACTCTACAATGTCTGTTGTCCTCAACTCAGACCCAGGGCAAACTAAGGAGAACCAGTACAAGTGGAGACAAAGGTATGTGTAGCACTTAGAATTTTAGCTACAGGAACCTTTCACAAACCAACAGGGGACATGCATGGGGGGATCACAAGCATCAGCACTGATGATCCTCCATCAATTCCTGCATGTTATGCTCCAACATGCCAGAGACCACATATATTTTCCCCGTACTCATGAGAACAGGGCCACAAATATGCAGGAGTTTTACCCTGGAGCACACTACCCTGAAGTATTGTATGTCATAGACTGTACACAAATAGAAATCAAGGCACCACCCAGAAAATAGGAAGGGTCAAAATAAATAGAAAGAGCTTCCACTCCATTGAGTGTCAAGTTGTATCTAATGCTAAGGAAATCATTTTGAATGTGCGTGCTGGCAACCAGGCAGTTACCTCGATATATCTGACACACCTTCCAACTGTATCAGATGTTCATAGGGGTGATATCCCACTGGGTCATTTACCAGGGGATGTAAGTCATGCACTGGAACCGTTGCTGATGATGCCCATCAGAAATGCACACATTCCCACTAAAGAATACCATAATGAAGTACACTCTCAAACCAGAAATATCATAGAGCATTTGTTTGGGTTGCTGAAGTCACAGTTCTGGTGCCTAGATACATTTGGGGGAGCCCTGAAGTATAGTCTACGTACACGTACTGAAATCTTCACTGTGCCATGCTTTACAACATCATCTGAAAAAAGTTTCAGTAGGATCAACAAGGGGAAGGGGCACGCATCCTACCACCAATGGCAAGGTTACCTCAGCCAATGCAGGTGAGGAGTCAGAGGGAGAACCAGCAGCTGCTGTGGGTGTAGGCAGATGTAGGTGTGCTCAATATGCCCTCACACTGGCTAAGAGACAACACATTGCACACTCAGTCACCCATGTAATGGCTGTGTACTCCTAGCATCAGACAGACTCAGCCCTGAACTAAAACTGTAGCAACTGCTGCATTTACAAAGTAAGTGTTGAACCTGGACTGTTAAAACAGAATTGTGTAATAATACAAATGAATGGCATATCCTTGCATTTTGTTACTTGGTAATGTAAGTAAAAGGTGGGTGATTTGTAAGGCGTGATGTTAAACTTGTGACTGCAGAGAATAATGTGAATACCTGTGTCCTCTATTAAGTAATAGGCCTCAGGCATCAAAGATTGACACATTCATACCTCTCAAAACTATTGATGGTCACCGAATGTCCTCAGACCTTTGTACTGGAACATCATTAAAGAGAGAAGTTAGAAAGTAATGAAACACATTTCAGTTTCAGACTTCACAACCCTCAAACGATTCTTAAAAATACTGACGCAAAAAAACATTTCTGATTCTGTCAGCTGTCTAACTTCTTAGGACCAACATTTGTCAAAAGTACATTAGCAAAACAACATCACAAACACAGATATACTAAGCACTAAGTCAGCTATTCACCCTGAGCATCAGGCACAAAGTTTATGTATCCCTGAATCAGAAGGTAGAAAACAAGGATATGGCACAGTTATCATCACTTGCACAGGGTGTTGAGTGGGGGGGTGCAGGAATCCTAGGCTGATACAAAAGGTAAATGAGTGCGTGTGAGTAAGAAAGAGAAGTAGACAGACATTTGGATAAAGTAACAAATGGACAGTGAAACAGAATGAGCTTTAAGCTTCACAGATGAACTACATAACTGCTGTGTGAGTGTGTGTGTGTGTGTGTGTGTGTGTGTGTGTGTGTGTGTGTGTGTGTGTGTGTGTGTGTGTGTGTGTGTGTGTGTGTGTGTAGGCCATGCAGGTGAATTTGGTGTGTGAGTGTCTGCAGGAACAGAGCCAAGCTCTGTGCTCGCTCTATGTCTTAGTATGTCGGACAGGTTTGAACCATTCATGGTAGAGGTTGTCAGATAGGTTTGAACCATTCATGGTAGAGGATGTCGGACAGGTTTGAACCATTCATGGTAGAGGTTATCGGACAGGTTTGAACCATTCATGGTAGAGGTTGTCAGACAGGTTTGAATCATTCATGGTAGAGGTTGTCGGACAGGTTTGAACCATTCATGGTAGAAGTTGTCAGACAGGTTTGAACCATTCATGGTAGAGGTGGCAGTTCATTGTTGTCATACTTGTCCATGAGAACTGGTTCTGCCACTGGACTGGCACATCCATGCCCATGGTCAGATGCAGTGCTGTTACATGAACATGACTGAAGTCTGCTGGAGGAGCTCCCCTCACAAGGACACCCAGGACCATGACCCCATAACCTGCCACATCTGGGTGTGGACACCTCAACCACTGACAGAGCAGTAGAAGTAGTGCCACTGTGGGACCGTGATCAGGCACAGCCATGTCGGCTAACATCAGATGATGTGGCTGACCTATGCCCAAGTGGATGCTATCAGCCTCCCGGAAGAAGTTCTATCACAGACACCAACCAGTCCAATGTGTCATCATCCGATCCACTCAATCAGCAACATGGTGGAGGCAATCACGCATGTCAGCCTGTGCCAAATCTACAACCCTAAGCATTTCTCTGGAGGAACTATTGAAACATGCCTACGGCTCCATGATGGCTCTAAACATAAAGTGACACAGGAAGACACACCTGGATCAGGTAGAGGATGGAAAGCAGGTCTCCTCCAAGCACCCCTAACAACCATCCTACATGGCACCTTACCTACAGTTTAGCTATGGCTAGAGTCAACAGGCATGGAAGCCACAGTAACCACACTACCCTGATCAAGTGTCTCACCCTCCACCTTTCCAATATCTGAGGGCTCACTAAAATGGGTCGATGTTGGCCTACTGGCCGTGTCCAATGGAATTACAAGGGATACCTGAAAGTCAACCTCAGTGCCAGATTCAACCTCTGCTCCCCCCAACTGTGCCTCTGTTTGGCCATGATCATCATTAGAGTCTGCTGATACTCTGACATCAGGTGGTAGGAGTCCCACATTTCCACTGTCAGGATCACCTGTGATAAGCACTGAACACAGAAAAAAATTAATACCTACACTACTATAGTCCAATATATGCTAACAAACTAAAAATGGTGCCACTATTACAGATAGTACAGCAATGCACACAGTAGTCCTGACACTCACATCACAAACTAAATATTTCTTTGAACTGCTCATCGGTACTAACATAAAAATGTTTGACTTGCCATGTGCAAATGATTGTAGGCCTCCTCAGCTGGATGGTCCTGGAAGAAGTTAAGCCAAAGGTAAAGACACCATCATCACACTGAACAGTAACACAGCAGGTTAAAACTGTTTGCTCTTATATGTCCATTAATGATATTGTTAACAAGAACTTGGATAAGTCCACCCCAAGCCCGTTTGTAATCAACCAGAATATGTTATTAACTGTATCAATCTACAACTATTCCCCCCCAAAAGAAATTTAATGTTAAACAGAACTTAAGTACTACTGTCAATATTTTACTATACAAGAAGTATTTAACAACTGAGATAGGTAAGCCTACCTAGAAGCTTCTCCTGGGACATACTTGTCCTCCCTAAAGCAGCAGCACCAACGTCAACGACATGTTGTTGTGCACGTTCCAGTGAGCTCTCTGGACCCCTGACAGTGGACAAGAACAGTGGTGGCTCTGTAGCAGACCCCTACCCCGGTAGCCATCCATTCACTGGCCATTGCAGCTACTGTCCTCCTGGCCGATGAAATCATGTCAGTGTCCCTATGAAACACCTGATCATAAGTCCTGCTCTGCCCATCTGCTGTGTTCACATCAACCAGTATATGCTGACAAATTTGCATTCTGCCAGACATATCCTCACATTCCCTCTCAAGCAGAAAAGCACCATGTCACCTAAATGCTTCCACAATTCCTTCATTCTCAGGGTCATTGAAGGGGTGTTTGTGGAAATTGGGACATCTGTGTGCCATAGTCCTAGGTGAAACAAAACACAAAAAAGGAAAATATACATAAATAAAAGTCCTGCTTTGATATAATACATACAAGGTAGTATTTCACTATTACCCACTGGAGAAGCATAAATCAGTCAAGATATTCAAATATAACAAAGGAATTGTGTGGTTGTAACATACTACAATGACACACAAAGCAAGGCTGAGCAACAATAACAAAAATCCTGTTTGTGGTAAAAGTGTTATCAAATAAACTGTCCCTGAAATGTGTACAGATTTAACGCAGAACATACTATTTTAAGCTATTGCCAGTCTTGTCTACCTGTGGATAGAACTCCCCTAGAAGTGTCTATGGTCCATCCAAGAAGGCTAACACGCCTGTGTCATTGACAATATAGGACATTTACATTTCACAGAAATAAAACTAGAAGAGTGTACAGAGAAAATAGTTGTAATATTAGTACATGTGATGACAGTTAATAAGGCTGTGCATCTGAGAAAATGAAATGCCCTGACAAACATGTCCATGCCATCAGTACACTTCTAAGAAATGCATACATATAAAAATAGCATTCAATTAACAGATTTTTTTAATGACATTTCAGCATATGCAGTATACAGCTGAAAAATGCAAGCATACCTTATCAAGGTCAGTGGCCTTCTGTACAGATATATCCAAAAGTAATATTGTCTTGTGTGTTATCCACTAAACATGTCTCCTCACCTTCAGGTTCGCTAGCTACATGGTTTCCTTTTCATGATGTAGATTCAGGGCTCTGAGCATGGTGAAGATGCCAATGAGGTATGAATTCATTAGAACTGCTGAATCCCAATTACTTGGCTCTGTGTAGCAGATGTAAATATAGTACAGGCACTCCCTTAGTGCTTGTTGCTAATGGATTCCAACTGTGAATGATTACTGGTAGGGAGAAGGAAACATAACAACAATTCAGACTGCTCTACCTCCACTGGGTGTGTCAAAAGTGTAGAAGTAATTGTATCAAGGTTTTAAATGCAAGTCAGCAGCACACATTTCACAGTTTCTGTTCAGTAACATCGAACCTACCCTTCATTGTTGACAACTGTATATTATTGCCATTTAATATTCTCACACATTTTAAGGACAAGGATATAGAATGTCTTATAGACTGCATGTCTTAGATTTCTGGTCAGATAAGCCAAAAATTTGCAACAGACACAGAAAGGTAAGAATGAGTTGCATTTTTGCAAGCAATAGTCATAAATGGCTGTGTGATCACTCAGTGCACTACATCTGAAATTAATACATATAATGCGGTGGTGGTGCTGCGGTAGCGTTGTCGCCTCACAGTAAGATGTTGTCCTGTTCGATTCTCAGCTAAAGCATCTTCTGTGTGGAGACATGCATGAATGGGCGTACCTTCATTGAAAGTTGTACGTCAGGGCTGGCAACTTGGTACGTAAAAATCTACTGACAATCATTAGCGGACCGGAGTTCCGCTGTGGCGACTCCTAACCGGGAAAAGCTGAAAGATACATCAACAACAAACTGTCATTTGTTTTGTTAATGCTGTGGATGATGTTGCAGTTGGTTGTATGCACAAAGGTTTCAGTTCTCTGCTGCAAAGCTGTTTGTGTAGCAAAGAGGGATAAGATAATCTTACTGTGTTTTGAAGGTTCATTGGAGTGAGAGTTCAAATTCAGACCTGTGTAAAAATATTTCATGTTTAGCAACAGAAATGTTGTAGTGTTTATTTCATAAATTTCTTTCCTTAATTTCAACCAATTTCCCTTTTTTATTTTTAAAAGTGCCCGTGTTTGAGTGTTGAGCAGCTTAACACAAACAACAGAAATGAAGAATCACAATGAATGTCAGGTTTAGCTGTGCTTATCTTATTTGCATCACAGACCTGCACTAGTACCACACACAGGAAACAGACAGAACACCTGCAGGCAGGGCATAGACAGTGTAAATGTCAAAAACCATACATTATTGCAATTTTTGTTTTCCTTCGTGCAATGCCGCTAAGCGATGTTGTGTGGCAGTTAGCAAGCTTCCCCCAACACCTGCAACCATCAAACACCTGCAGACAGGATACGGTCAACAATTTAAAAATGGATACATTGTATTAATTCTGTTGGGCACAGCTCAAACATGCTAAGTGGCATTGTGCGGCTGTTAACACAGAATTTATGAATGAAAAGAGAATTATGCAACTGTCATTTAACTATTCCTGTGGCAGCAGGCGTAAGTGTAGGGCTGTAATGCAGATGGTTCTGGGCTCTAATACAGGAAATGCAACATATTTTTAATCTTCTAACAATCCAGTTTATAGTAATGAACACCAAAGTATACAAGAGTTATTTCAGCATTCTTGTGGCAGCAGATGCGAGTGTAGGGCTGCCATACACATAGTCCTGGTTTCTAAATTGCAGTCATTTTTACTGTTGTTCCATTTCACGTTCTATTCAATCTCACTCATAACACTTTAGATAGTGGAGCTGATATGAATTATATGTATGACAGATAAGACACCTTTATTGTGTTTTCAGATGTATGACTGGAGGTATACTGTCTGTAAGTATAATTCTGCTATCTGGACTTGGATGGCCTTCACACTTAAATAAGACACATATATAAATGAATCTATATATAAGGACCTTATCACATAGCACACATGCAAGGTTAACACTTCAGACTGTCATCCATATTTATGAATGATTCATGACTATGTCTCAGAAGCACTTCTTCTGTGGCAAAGATGGAAAATCACCACTGTGGAAGAAAATGTTTTGTATCTTATGAATAGGTTTGAATCCCACACTGTAAAAATCAATTTTATCAGTATATAAAGCCAAACTAAAAATGTGTCAGGTCATGAAATTTATACCCTCAGTGCATGTCTGCAAAGTTAAATCACAGTTACAGTAGCAGACACCCCACAAATTGATGCCAAGTGTCAGATTAACCTTTCAGTTTCAAGAATTGCTTTCCTCCCTTCTTGACACTAGTGCTTTCTGCTTAACATTGCATAAATGCAGTTGGCATCATTTCTTGGGTTTGCACACCACCAGTAAATGTGATAACAGGAACTGGCGGGAAATTGTTAGTTGCCATTGCTCTACTTTTGTGTTTAGACATGTCTGGCATTAGAGGGGAAGGTGCCCTATTTAGGGTGCAGAGGTGGGGTTTTCAGGGGTCCAGGGTATTTACTGGACTCTTGGTTAAGCACCACAGCCAAAGGCTTCTGCATAGGGACTAGTCTTGCTCCCACTACAAGTTTGAGGCTTGGAATAGGCTGGAAAATCACCAGTGTGGAAGACGTATGCTGGCCTATCCTGGCAAACAAACTATAAATAAATAAATAAATAAAATATTCTGGCCAAGGCTGTATCCACTGCAACTGGCACCATTTCACCGACTTAAAAATTAACAAGACAGATACGGTCAACAAGTGGGTGGACGAGTTTCAGACTACTGACATCCCACAGTTGTGTAAGTATGCTTATAAAGAGGATTTGTAATACATAGAAAGCTAAATATAGGCAAGACTGGTAAGCATAATGCATTTCTGTTGTTTTCTTTTCACAGCTAATCCTGTAACTGAGTTGAATCGGCAGGCTCATGCTGATCATTTGGAGAGACTGAGGGAAGCAAGTGGTATGTATGCAGCACAAGAAAAGTATCATCGTAGATTTAAAAATTAAAAATGTTTTTTGTTTGTTTCCTATACAGCAGTAGCAAAGTGAGCATGCATATCCTAACCATAAAAGCAAGTAAGCATGCATAAGTTTTTAGCACAAACCAGTTTTAGGAGACAAGTGTAAGACTGTAGTCAGAGGTTGTGGGTTAAAATGCCATGAGTAACAACTATACAATACTGCATTTATTTAATAATATTACGTAAATTAAACTCTATACAAGTGACATAAAGGCCCTGTTGTTAACTGTAATCTGTATAATTGGACTAAACATGTGTGCAGTATATGCACATTGCAAGGAGTACTTTGAGCAATCCATAATTACAGTTTGTAGTTGTTAGGACATATACTTAAATATAATACTTCAAATAAATATGATGGTACTAATTTTATATGTTTTTTCTCTCTCACCAACCATTATCTCTTTTTATTTTCCTATTATATGTCATCAGAATGTCTCCATGTCATCCATCTGTATCAGATCACTAAATGCTTCAGAGTACAGTGAGGTAGAATAACCCCAGTGGGTCAGCCTGCCCCCATTCCACCAGCTCCAGCACCAACCCTGCAGTACTGTCTCTGCTGCCCCTGCACTGCCTGTGCCCTCAGGTATCACTACCATGGCAGCTGGTGCTGCAATACCCTTTGGGAGTACTGGCAGAGATGGGGATTCATCACCCATCAGGAGATGCCAGGGTTGGTGCGTAGGGTTGTGCACTGCATCACTGAAGTATGCCTATGCTGGATGGAGAGGCTGCCCTCCCTCATGGTCCATAGGAGGGAAGATGTCAAGCACTCCACCAGCCAGTGTTGTAAGGGGACATTGTTGACTATATTCTCACTGTCCCCATGTTTGATGGGCATGAGCTTGCAGTGTTCCCTCGATCACCCCAATTATGGTATCCCCAACCTTTTGTGTCTCTCACCATCCCTATGCCTTGTCTTGTTTGTCCTGTTTGTTTGCATTTGCTTCCTCACCTACCCAACTCACCTGACCGAGAAATACCAATGTCCCTTACCCAGCATTCATCTCTTACTGAAACAAAAGAAATGGGCACCTATCCCATATATATCTCTCCATTTTGCATGTCTTCTTGACACACTTGATTTGGTCCAGTTGGCTATACAACATGATTGCATTGTTCTCACCCCTCATTGTGGAGGTGATAGTCCAAATTCAGCTAATATTCTGTACATATTTTCATTTTGCACTATTGAAGAAATGGATAGATATGGTTCTTTCCTACCTCCCTCCTGCATATTCCTATATTGCTTTCCCTTTGTTCTTCCCCCTGCTTGCCCCCCATTTCACCACTTTCCTATCTACCTAATTTTAAAACCTATAATCTGGTAAAAAAATATAATTACACACAACACACGGAAGTACCAAAAAACAATGGAGCCCTTCACTTTTTGGCCTCTGTGTTTGCATGGAGTATGGCATCTCTCATCAATACCACATGACAGTGAGCAGCTCTTCTGTCATGTGTTTACCTTTGAGTAATGCAGCTTAAACATGCTGCATTATGTCAAAATACATTAACACATGTGTAGGTAGCATGAAGTAAAATTTGACTTCCTTATCAATACTTATTTAAAAGTATTATATATACCTGGATTCAAATCCTGTATCATTTGGCCTGAAAAAGGAATGTGTCAATGCATTTACACCAGCAGCCACATAGTCAGCTAAGTAGCAGGTGTGTTTCATACACTCAGTACTAAGTACTAACTCTCATAATTTTAGCAATGAGCCTCATGTCTGTGCACTGCTTAACTATGCCCAAACAGGGAAAGCAGTAGAAATGTGTATCTAGCATGTGCAAACACTTTGACAACCATTGCTCAAACCCACCACTAGCAGTTGAGTTATGCAAAGTAAATAATAGTGTATTCGTTCTCTTTACTGCCCATTTAGTCTTCATGCCATGAAACTACATGTGAAAGTATAAAAAATGAAAGCTTCATCTAAGAATATGCCACATATTTACAATGCAAGCATGTGTTATCTCCTCCTATGCACTGCAACCCTGGTCTGTCAGTACTTGTTCACAGATATATGAACTACACTACATAAATTAATAAGAAATGTTGTGTAATATACCATGCACATCTTCAGAATGACAATACACATTCAGATTTTCAAATACTTGTAGTAATGTGGATACCTGTTTGCATATAGTTTGTAAAGCTGTCTCTTAATGTATACCCACACATTGGAACACAGCCACCACATTGTAGACATTGTATACTCATCAATCTCATAACATGCAGAACTTGAAATATCTTGACAGCTGAGCATGCCTACTCATCCATTTCATGCAGGCCTCTCAACATCTTCTCTCCAACATCCACTGCTGATGCCATCCACCATCAGTTGTCCTACAGCCTTGTAAAAGTCAGACTTGTGGTATGACACTTGTGTAAAGTAATGAGTTTTCTAGTCTGACTCCTTAGTTAGGTAGGAGTTCTGATCTCACTGCAGTCAACTGGGTGGGGGGGGGTATTTATGCACTTGCTTGACATTAGACAGAGCATTGTACACCAGCATGTGGAATATTGCATTTTCTCCTCACCAGACACTGCTGATTTCAGCAGTTGTAAACTGTTGTCGGACACTCTCCAAGTCAGACTTGAGCTGTGGTGCTTGCCTTAAATACAGAGTTCTCTAGCCAATGTCAGTGGTGGCTGGTGACTTCAAATTAAAGGGGGCTGTAGGAGACAGCTGAATGAGTGAGGCCAATTGGAAGGGGTGTGGCCAACTAGAAAGGGGTGGAGCTATACTCAAAACCGCAACAACTGGAACTTTAATTAAATACGCTGTCCTGGGTACCAAAAAGACATTACAAGAGTCCAATCAAGACAAAATGAAATGTAGAAGAAAAAAATATTTCAATGCATTGGCTACATGACAACTTACTTAATATCTAGATGGAAACACAGGTTGTGAGGCATGAAAAAATAAATTACTTTTTAAATACATTACTGGAATGCCAGTCAAAATCAAGTATAAAAAAACAAGCAGCACTCAACTTAAACCACTTCTCCTTGCACTGCAGTTCTAATTATAATTTATATTCAGCTTTATAAAATTACCAAGTATCATGCTGAAATTAACAATCTCTTTGATACCCCCACTTGTAAAATGTTTCTTATCGAAAAAAGACCTGCTGCCTGACAACAACTATCTACTTGTTTCATGGGGAAGACATGATCAAAGTAAAAAATGAACAGCAAATAAGAAACAAGCTCAAGATAAATTGCTTAAAGGATTCCTGCACAAGTTATGGACTACACATGATAGATTGGCATTCTGTTTAGTTTACGGGTAAAGCCTGCAAAGATGACCACACGTCTCCAACAAAAGATGACTGCAAGTCTCTAACAAATGTAACGAGCTTCTGAAAATACTGTAATCCTGTCCTTTATTACAAATACTGTCATATGCATTTCAATAACCAAGGCTTATACGTTATCTAGTTATGTAAATATTCTCTGCATGGCAACAATGAAAAGGCTTTCGATGCTGGTAATTCTTTAACAGTATGCTTATTAAATCTTACTTACATCTTACAATCTCCGACAAGCTTACCTGATGGTCATTAAAGCATTGCTACTTAACCACAGAGCAACAGGGAACTGTGACAGCATGCATTTTCTGAATAATAAGAAGCATAAATTAACAGTATAAAAATATGACAGAAAACCAGAACATTCTGCAAAATCAAGGACAGATGCAAAGCCACGGTTGTACTTGTGGTCTACCTTGGATGGGGGAATACTCTGCACACTTACACTGTATAACTGCTCCTTGTCTTCCTTGGACACATCCAGAGCCACTACAATGGGGAGTGGAGTGCAACAAGTAGGTCACAGTTTGAAATACCTCTGGCTGACGGTGATGGCTCTGACACTCATACCTCTCAACCTCAGAGCAAGAAATCTGGACAAAGCCATACATAGAACTAGAAGTGGGACACAGGCCCAAAAATAAGGACAATTTTTAAATATTGCTCTTACAAACTTAGAAAGATAATAGAACAGTAGTAAGTCTTGCATTAGTATGAATTTTCTGAAGGGTATGAAATATGAAACTCAAATGTCTGCCATTATTTTCTAACTTCACTCTTTAATGACTTGCCACTAATTTGCCAGAAAAACACAATTTTATGAAAAACAGACCAAAAATGTGATGCAAAAATATAAAATTGCCACATAATACAGCTGGGAATCTGTCAAAGAAGGGACACATTTTTAATATTAACACTGTTCACTTGAGCAGCTAACAAAATAAGAGCATCTACATGCATTTTGTGAAATAAAAGTAATCTATAACTCAGAACATTACAGTTATATATAATTGTAAACCCTGCACATTTTCTACCAAAATTGCCATTTTGAGGAGGGATTACTAGGGGGAGAGCAACATTTTGAGCCAAAATTTGGGACAGTTGAGAGGTTTGAATATTCCTAATTCTATAAAGCGATTTGCACGTAACTCTCAAGCTCTTAATGCAGGAAATTGGACAAGGCCAAATATACTGGGGGAACATACAAACACTACTAAAAATTGCTCTTGTATAAACTTAAGACAGTTGATAGAATAACAGTTCTTGCTTTAGCATGCATTTTTCTGAAGGCTATGATGTCTGAAACTCAATGAGTGTCATTTAGTGACTTCATTCCTAAATGATTTGCCAGAAAACCACAAATTTTATGAGGAACAAACCAAAATTAAGAAGCAAATATCTATTCATTCTGCAAAAATCTGGACAGTTGAGAGGTATAGTTCAGCTGGGGCTGTCTGAGTTTGTTGCCCTTCACCCCTCACAAAATCATGGTCGAATGGATCCTCCCCCCCTGCAGCTATTCCAATGTCCCATTCCTTGGTTATTTCACCCCATTAACCATAAACACTGTAATGTGCATACTGCTTTACTTCTGCTATGATTTGGATTTCATTTGAAAGTTTTATTTTGCATTTTACAGCACAAATCCTAATAGATATCTGCTAAACAAAGCAATGCAGTCTCACAATAAAACTAGACTTACCATTAAAACTTCTCTGCCCTTGAAACTCACATGCATTGAAACCCACATTCAAAGAAAATACATTTTGCCAGTGGCAGATAAAGATTAACTTTGGGCTGTTTTCAAATCATTGGCCCGTTGAACACGAAACATACACATGCTCTTTGATACACCTTCCTGATTGTATTAAATTATATTCCTTGTACAATATAGTACAGTTGTTAGAGGGCATTTTAAATTTATTGTTTTGAACATTTTTCCAGTAAACAATGAATCAAAATGCATGCACCAATGACAAAATTGCCCAGTTCAGAACATTTCCATCATAAAGTCTACTCAACCTTCTACAGTCCACCAGTATCAGTAAATATGCACAATCTCTGAAGAAGTAAAAGTCAGCTAAATAATTCCACATTTAAGAAATCTGTAACTAATGAAGAGGTTGCTGCTAGCAAACAACTTTATATGTCATTGTTTCATCTACAAATAAAGTGCCTCTTGCCCTTGAGGAATAAATTGCCTATGTTGCATTAAACAAAATAAGTAATATCACAATAGGGAATGGATGGCAAACTGATAACAGGTTCATAGTTACTAGGTATCTTCACCAAAAAGGACTGCAATATCCACCCACTTTACAACACAGTACAGTATCAGCAATGCATCTACCTACTGTGGGAGTAGAACCCACAGCCTTCTGCATCAAAAGCAAGTACACTACCTGTTGTGCTTTTAACAATGCAAGCAGACTCCGCATAAGCAGCACTAAACTTTTGTTCCCTTGCAGCTCTCAGCTCCTTGTAAAATCTATTCGACACTTAGCTGTATCTCTGAACTTTGCAGCACAACAAATCTGGAAAAAGCCGAAATGTATTGGGGGGGACGACAAAAGCCCAAAAAAACAGGGACACATTTTAAACATTGCTTGTATAATGTTGGAAAGTTGCTAGAATAAAATGCTGTTACCACCATACATTTTACTGCCAAGTCTTGATCCCAGGGGACCCTGTGCAAAACAGTCAGGGAAACATACCACTATGCCAAATCAGCTGTTTTGTGAAAGAGAGGAAGACTGAAACATAAATAGCTACCATTTAGTGAATTCAGTTCTCACCATAGCTGTCAACCTCTTAGCACAAAACATCTGAACAAAGCCAATAATGGGGGAATACAGCCCCCAGACATATTCAGTTCTCACCATAGCCCTCAACCACTTAGCAAAAAACACATGGACAAAGCCAGTAATGGGGGAACACAGCTCCCAAACATTCAGTGAATTCATTTCTCACCATAGCTCTCAACCTTCGCACAAAATACCTGGACTAAGCCAATAATGGGGGAATACAGTCCTAAAAATAGGGACAAATGTCAAATATCCATGTTATAAACTTAGAAAATTGCTAGAATAAAAGATTTTGTGTTACCATGTATTTTCTGAAGAATATGAAGTCTGAAATTCAAATGCCTGTTATTTTTAAATATTTGTTAATCAGGAAACTAGTCTGACTTGGAACAAAAGCCCAGTTTTCAGCAGAGCAGGGAGAAACACTCCAGACACATCTTTGTAAGATGGGAGGACATGCAGACTCCACACAGAAGGCACCCCAGCCAAGAATCAAACCAGAGAACCTGTAGCTGTCAGGCAACAATGCTACCAGTGCACCACTGCACTACAGAATTTGCAAGGAAAAATGAAGATACAGAAACCACAGATTTTATGAGGAAAAGAACAAATATGAAACAAATATCTTCAATTTTTTTACAAATGGTGGTGTGTATGGAATTCAGGCCCTTGTCACCTGCAGCCAAGGTAGAGGGTTCAAGCCTGAGTATTCTCTACCAATCACCATGTGTTCTCTCTAGCCACCAGTATATAGCAACTGGAGAGCATTACACACATACACATACACATACACACACACACACACACACACACACACACACACACACTCTCCTCAGCAGCAGCTAAATCCTCCATATCTGCAAGGCTAATGGTTGATTCCTCGGCAGCAGCTAAATCCTCCATACTTGCAAGGCTAACGGCTGGTTCCTCGGCAGCAGCTAAATCCTGAAGCTGAAGCCGTGCAAGGCTAATGGCTGGTTTTCTCCTCAGCATCAGCTGGTTTCCATTCTCCTGGCATGCAAGAGTAGGCTGGAGGCTCCAGCCTGCGGACGATGCAGTCCGGTGTTCGTCCGTTCTGAGTGGTTGTCACCGCACAAACTTCTGGAGCTGCAGGGCAGATATGCCTGTTTCCTCTATCCACACTGTCTAACACAGCAATCTCAAGTTCTGTGAGTACCAGGAGCTCCAAGCATGCATTTGTGGAGGTCCGGGACTCACGATTTTTTTTTTATCTTTTCTTCCTTCTTTCTACAGGTGGGGGTCTGCAGTCCTATAGCATGAACCGGCCCTGGTCAATGTACTTTGATAGGTAGGGGTTCTGATCTCACTGCAGTCAACTGGTTTGTGTGTGTTTGTGCACTTACTTGACATTAGACAGAGCATTTTACACCACGTGTGGGACGCTGCTATTACCATTTTACACCACGTGTGGGACGCTGCTATTACCATTTTACACCACGTGTGGGATGCTGCTATTACCATTTTACACCACATGTGGGACGCTGCTATTACCATTTTCTCCTCACAGGTCACTGCTGATGTCATCGGCTGGAGCTGATTTGCAGATGTGCAGCATTCCCATCAGGGCAGGATTAGAGACTGGTCTGTAGACCAGACGAAGTTACCTTACCCTAAATGATACAGATTCCAGTGACAGGACTTTCAGTATATCCACATACATCATGGCATGGTTTGTAGGCTCTGTATTTTCTTGGTGAGAATTCATGGACCTCTTCTATATGGACATTAGTAATATCCAGGCTGTGTGCAACAGACACGTGTGAGTTATTAATGCTAAAATCCATATCTGTTAGATGTCCTGTCCGAAGTCATCATGGGCATGCATGATGAGAAAACTATCAGCCTGTGGAACTTGACCAAGCCAGGGCATTTGACACAAATCCACACTGAAGTATTCACTCAACACTGTCAGATGTCGCCATAAACACCTATATTACTAAGTGGATAGACCATTTGATCACATATGAGGCCTCTAAATATGTTAAAATGTGTGACGTGACCTATATTTCAGGTCCAGTGATCAGGCCCATACATCAGGGCTTTCTGCTAGGCCATTTCCTGTCAATTATTTAAGTCACAGACGTCAAGAATGACATACACATCCTGAATATAAACAGCTGTCTGGAGGACTACAGATTCTGAGCAACCATTGAGTCCAACTGTGATATTAGTATAATATAGACAGTATCAACACACACACACACACACACACACACACACACAGACACACACACACACACACACACACACACACACACACACACACACACACACACACACACACACACACATACACACACACACACACACACACACCAAAGATTGCTGCCACAGCCATGACTACACATGAAATGAAGCAAAAACATGGGGGGAGGAGCGGATTTGATACATTATGAAAACAAATGCACAAACCAGGGATAATGTAGACATCACACCCTATAAGCAGACTAGTTGGTATGTGACCTATGTCCTGGGGTAGATGGTATGTGGAACACCCACCAGCATATGGCCACAGTCGTGACTACCCCCTTGTATGTAACAAAACTATTGAGTATGTGCAGGATATCCACATCAAAAGCCATGATACCTCCATAGTTCACAGCCTTCATCACACCAATAATGGAGCACCATGCGTCCTTCATCATTACCTCACTACATATTTCCAATGATGTGTAACTGAAGTGTAACACCTTTGCCACACTGAGCTGTCACACATCTTATTGGCCATACCTAGGTACTCTTTTTGTTGTGTAAACATTACTGTCTGATGGTGCAGAACACCCATCAATGTTTTATACCAGATGCATGTGTTACACCTGTTCTGGGGATGGACATAGTACATACATAGCTGTTTGATAACACTGATGGCATGGGTTACATTCATGACAGTGTGGACTGTGCCATATATATGCCATGCACACCAGTCAACAAGCCTGGATTTATCATACTATCACATACAGGTATAGACATCAGTGTCCCTCGTAACACCTCCAGCAGTTGTTACAGTGCCAGAATGGTGTGCTTGATTACCCTCATAGATTTCTGCCATGTTATAATAGTTATACAAGTGTGTTCATGCAGAACCATCTGTGATCACTCAGAATCACATATGTTATGTCAGAGACATGGGATTACTGGTGGTATTATTCTGATATTGTCCATGAATGTGTGCACTTCTTTTACTGGTGTCCATGGGCCTGTAACTGTGTCCCACTTTTTGGAGACCTCTACTGACATTACACTCATATTTATGCATTTATTTAAGTGGGACACAGGCCCAAAAATAAGGACAATTTTTAAATATTGCTCTTACAAACTTAGAAAGATAATAGAACAGTAGTAGGTCTTGCATTAGTATGAATTTTCTGAAGGGTATGTAATATGAAACTCAAATGTCTGCCATTATTTTCTAACTTCACTCTTTAATGATTTGCCACTAATTTGCCAGAAAAACACAATTTTATGAAAAACAGACCAAAAATGTGATGCAAAAATATAAAATTGCCACATAATACAGCTGGGAATCTGTCAAAGAAGGGACACATTTTTAATATTAACACTGTTCACTTGAGCAGCTAACAAAATAAGAGCATCTACATGCATTTTGTGAAATAAAAGTAATCTATAACTCAGAACATTACAGTTATATATAATTGTAAACCCTGCACATTTTCTACCAAAATTGCCATTTTGAGGAGGGATTACTAGGGGGAGAGCAACATTTTGAGCCAAAATTTGGGACAGTTGAGAGGTTTGAATATTCCTAATTCTATAAAGCGATTTGCACGTACCTCTCAAGCTCTTAATGCAGGAAATTGGACAAGGCCAAATATACTGGGGGAACATACAAACACTGCTAAAAATTGCTCTTGTATAAACTTAAGACAGTTGATAGAATAACAGTTCTTGCTTTAGCATGCATTTTTCTGAAGGCTATGATGTCTGAAACTCAATGAGTGTCATTTAGTGACTTCATTCCTAAATGATTTGCCAGAAAACCACAAATTTTATGAGGAACAAACCAAAATTAAGATGCAAATATCTATTCATTCTGCAAAAATCTGGACAGTTGAGAGGTATAGTTCAGCTGGGGCTGTCTGAGTTTGTTGCCCTTCACCCCTCACAAAATCATGGTCGAATGGATCCACCCCCCTGCAGCTATTCCAATGTCCCATTCCTTGGTTATTTCACCCCATTAACCATAAACACTGTAATGTGCATACTGCTTTACTTCTGCTATGATTTGGATTTCATTTGAAAGTTTTATTTTGCATTTTACAGCACAAATCCTAATAGATATCTGCTAAACAAAGCAATGCAGTCTCACAATAAAACTAGACTTACCATTAAAACTTCTCTGCCCTTGAAACTCACATGCATTGAAACCCACATTCAAAGAAAATACATTTTGCCAGTGGCAGATAAAGATTAACTTTGGGCTGTTTTCAAATCATTGGCCCGTTGAACACGAAACATACACATGCTCTTTGATACACCTTCCTGATTGTATTAAATTATATTCCTTGTACAATATAGTACAGTTGTTAGAGGGCATTTTAAATTTATTGTTTTGAACATTTTTCCAGTAAACAATGAATCAAAATGCATGCACCAATGACAAAATTGCCCAGTTCAGAACATTTCCATCATAAAAGTCTACTCAACCTTCTACAGTCCACCAGTATCAGTAAATATGCACAATCTCTGAAGAAGTAAAAGTCAGCTAAATAATTCCACATTTAAGAAATCTGTAACTAATGAAGAGGTTGCTGCTAGCAAACAACTTTATATGTCATTGTTTCATCTACAAATAAAGTGCCTCTTGCCCTTGAGGAATAAATTGCCTATGTTGCATTAAACAAAATAAGTAATATCACAATAGGGAATGGATGGCAAACTGATAACAGGTTCATAGTTACTAGGTATCTTCACCAAAAAGGACTGCAATATCCACCCACTTTACAACACAGTACAGTATCAGCAATGCATCTACCTACTGTGGGAGTAGAACCCACAGCCTTCTGCATCAAAAGCAAGTACACTACCTGTTGTGCTTTTAACAATGCAAGCAGACTCCACATAAGCAGCACTAAACTTTTGTTCCCTTGCAGCTCTCAGCTCCTTGTAAAATCTATTCGACACTTAGCTGTATCTCTGAACTTTGCAGCACAACAAATCTGGAAAAAGCCGAAATGTATTGGGGGGGACGACAAAAGCCCAAAAAAACAGGGACACATTTTAAACATTGCTTGTATAATGTTGGAAAGTTGCTAGAATAAAATGCTGTTACCACCATACATTTCACTGCCAAGTCTTGATCCCAGGGGACCCTGTGCAAAACAGTCAGGGAAACATACCACTATGCCAAATCAGCTGTTTTGTGAAAGAGAGGAAGACTGAAACATAAATAGCTACCATTTAGTGAATTCAGTTCTCACCATAGCTGTCAACCTCTTAGCACAAAACATCTGAACAAAGCCAATAATGGGGGAAAACAGCCCCCAGACATATTCAGTTCTCACCATAGCCCTCAACCACTTAGCAAAAAACACATGGACAAAGCCAGTAATGGGGGAATACAGCTCCCAAACATTCAGTGAATTCATTTCTCACCATAGCTCTCAACCTTCGCACAAAATACCTGGACTAAGCCAATAATGGGGGAATACAGTCCTAAAAATAGGGACAAATGTCAAATATCCATGTTATAAACTTAGAAAATTGCTAGAATAAAAGATTTTGTGTTACCATGTATTTTCTGAAGAATATGAAGTCTGAAATTCAAATGCCTGTTATTTTTAAATATTTGTTAATCAGGAAACTAGTCTGACTTGGAACAAAAGCCCAGTTTTCAGCAGAGCAGGGAGAAACACTCCAGACACATCTTTGTAAGATGGGAGGACATGCAGAATCCACACAGAAGGCACCCCAGCCAAGAATCAAACCAGAGAACCTGTAGCTGTCAGGCAACAATGCTACCAGTGCACCACTGCACTACAGAATTTGCAAGGAAAAATGAAGATACAGAAACCACAGATTTTATGAGGAAAAGAACAAATATGAAACAAATATCTTCAATTTTTTTACAAATGGTGGTGTGTATGGAATTCAGGCCCTTGTCACCTGCAGCCAAGGCAGAGGGTTCAAGCCTGAGTATTCTCTACCAATCACCATGTGTTCTCTCTAGCCACCAGTATATAGCAACTGGAGAGCATTACACACATACACATACACACACACACACACACACACACACACACACACACACACACACACACACACACACACACACACACACACACACACACACACACACACACACACACACACACACTCTCCTCAGCAGCAGCTAAATCCTCCATATCTGCAAGGCTAATGGTTGATTCCTCGGCAGCAGCTAAATCCTCCATACTTGCAAGGCTAACGGCTGGTTCCTCGGCAGCAGCTAAATCCTGAAGCTGAAGCCGTGCAAGGCTAATGGCTGGTTTTCTCCTCAGCATCAGCTGGTTTCCATTCTCCTGGCATGCAAGAGTAGGCTGGAAGCTCCAGCCTGCGGACGATGCAGTCCGGTGTTCGTCCGTTCTGAGTGGTTGTCACCGCACAAACTTCTGGAGCTGCAGGGCAGATATGCCTGTTTCCTCTATCCACACTGTCTAACACAGCAATCTCAAGTTCTGTGAGTACCAGGAGCTCCAAGCATGCATTTGTGGAGGTCCAGGACTCACGATTTTTTTTTTATCTTTTCTTCCTTCTTTCTACAGGTGGGGGTCTGCAGTCCTATAGCATGAACCGGCCCTGGTCAATGTACTTTGATAGGTAGGGGTTCTGATCTCACTGCAGTCAACTGGTTTGTGTGTGTTTGTGCACTTACTTGACATTAGACAGAGCATTTTACACCACGTGTGGGACGCTGCTATTACCATTTTACACCACGTGTGGGACGCTGCTATTACCATTTTACACCACGTGTGGGATGCTGCTATTACCATTTTACACCACATGTGGGACGCTGCTATTACCATTTTCTCCTCACAGGTCACTGCTGATGTCATCAGCTGGAGCTGATTTGCAGATGTGCAGCATTCCCATCAGGGCAGGATTAGAGACTGGTCTGTAGACCAGACAAAGTTACCTTACCCTAAATGATACAGATTCCAGTGACAGGACTTTCAGTATATCCACATACATCATGGCATGGTTTGTAGGCTCTGTATTTTCTTGGTGAGAATTCATGGACCTCTTCTACATGGACATTAGTAATATCCAGGCTGTGTGCAACAGACACGTGTGAGTTATTAATGCTAAAATCCATATCTGTTAGATGTCCTGTCCGAAGTCATCATGGGCATGCATGATGAGAAAACTATCGGCCTGTGGAACTTGACCAAGCCAGGGCATTTGACACAAATCCACACTGAAGTATTCACTCAGCACTGTCAGATGTCACCATAAACACCTATATTACTAAGTGGATAGACCATTTGATCACATATGAGGCCTCTAAATATGTTAAAATGTGTGACGTGACCTATATTTCAGGTCCAGTGATCAGGCCCATACATCAGGGCTTTCTGCTAGGCCGTTTCCTGTCAATTATTTAAGTCACAGACGTCAAGAATGACATACACATCCTGAATATAAACAGCTGTCTGGAGGACTACAGATTCTGAGCAACCATTGAGTCCAACTGTGATATTAGTATAATATAGACAGCATCAACAAACACACACACACACACACACAGACACACACACACACACACACACACACACACACACACATACAGACACACACACACACACACACCAAAGATTGCTGCCACAGCCATGACTACACATGAAATGAAGCAAAAACATGGGGGGAGGAGCGGATTTGATACATTATGAAAACAAATGCACAAACCAGGGATAATGTAGACATCACACCCTATAAGCAGACTAGTTGGTATGTGACCTATGCCCTGGGGTAGATGGTATGTGGAACACCCACCAGCATATGGCCACAGTCGTGACTACCCCCTTGTATGTAACAAAACTATTGAGTATGTGCAGGATATCCACATCAAAAGCCATGATACCTCCATAGTTCACAGCCTTCATCACACCAATAATGGAGCACCATGCGTCCTTCATCATTACCTCACTACATATTTCCGATGATGTGTAACTGAAGTGTAACACCTTTGCCACACTGAGCTGTCACACATCTTATTGGCCATACCTAGGTACTCTTTTTGTTGTATAAACATTACTGTCTGATGGTGCAGAACACCCATCAATGTTTTATACCAGATGCATGTGTTACACCTGTTCTGGTGATGGACATAGTACATACATAGCTGTTTGATAACACTGATGGCATGGGTTACATTCATGACAGTGTGGACTGTGCCATATATATGCCATGCACACCAGTCAACAAGCCTGGATTTATCATACTATCACATACAGGTATAGACATCAGTGTCCCTCGTAACACCTCCAGCAGTTGTTACAGTGCCAGAATGGTGTGCTTGATTACCCTCATAGATTTCTGCCATGTTATAATAGTTATACAAGTGTGTTCATGCAGAACCATCTGTGATCACTCAGAATCACATATGTTATGTCAGAGACATGGGATTACTGGTGGTATTATTCTGATATTGTCCATGAATGTGTGCACTTCTTTTACTGGTGTCCATGGGCCTGTAACTGTGTCCCACTTTTTGGAGACCTCTACTGACATTACACTCATATTTATGCATATCAGTTTGCACAGCTTCACAATATGCACCCAACCCCATTGTATATAACATTCCTGATAGATGTCCTCTCCATTGTTCATGTCAGGATGCTCATCTCACAAAGAAATATCTTTTCCATTGTTATGTCACCTTGTCTGACAGTCACATAATATACATTTTTACTGTGAAGTCCATACTGTACCATGTTGATATGTGATTAGTGTTCCTGCTACAACTATCTTCAATTTACATGCCCGCATCTGCTGAACATTATAATGCTTCACCTGTCCTCTTTCCTGTGTTCATTCCTACAATTTATCTGTGTCCCTGTGCAATACAAACACTTCCCCTGACTGTTTATTTTAATGGCAGTCTATGTGCCTTTACAGATCATTTACCCAACTTAGGTACCGAATAGCTTGAATGGGTTTTCACACCACTTTGCACTGTATATACTGTCCTGTACTGTGTTTGGAACATATACATTACTATATGATAGACCATGGTAATCATTATGGCATTCGGCCCAATCCTGCTAACCAGGATTGCTGTAAGGGAAACAGGTTCACTATCCGTGTTCTACTACATGATTTCCTGGCTGCTAACACTTTTGCCTGCCATGAAACCACACTTGTTTATGTTTACACATGGTACACAGCATGAATATGTAATTAGTTTTGCTGCTCACCGCGCAAACACACAAACTCCATGTAGGCTTCACTTGAAGCCTGCGCAGAGTTTATTGAATCCTGCTGAAGGAGTTGATAGAATAAACAAGTGTATATACTATCTACAGAAACTCAAATGTCTACCATTACTTGACTGCAAGCCTCTCTGACTGACTAGAAAACCACAAACTTTACAATGAATAAACCAAAAATATGACACAAACTGATGGACATTAATAGTTATCAAGTTAATAATGGGGAGAGGAGAACGGCCCAAAAATCAGAGAGAACATTTAAATATTAGTTTCATTACTTATAACTGTAATAGAGCAATAGTTTTCACATCAACATGCATTTTCTGTCGAATGAGCAGTAATAAACTCTATTGTCTAGCATTTTTAAATGTAATCCTTACTGAATAACCAGAAGGAATAGGACAATGACATCAAGCAATGGCAGGCAATGGGAGCAATGTTCTGCAAAATCAGAGTCAGTTTAGAGGGTGAAATTAGGGAACATCAGGAGGAACCAATCAAACAATCTGTTTAAATAACTTGTTGTTCATTGAAGAATTATAAAGATGGCACATTCCCCATTGGATGTCATTCAGCTAGGGGGTAATTTTCTGCTTTTAATTAATTAATGAATGCATTTTATTTATTTTCCCTAAGCAAATAATTGGGTTTGTTTCCTCACTCAGAAAGTATTAATTAATTAGTGTATGCCTTTATTTATTTATTTGACATTTATTTACTGGAAAAGTCCAACTGGGCCAAAAAGTGCCCATTTTCAGGGGAAGCCCAGGGAGCAAAACTCCACAATAACAATCTTTCAAAAATCAAGTACAAATATTTTAAATCACAAAGTATCGTATTACATTACAAAACACAGGAGTGAAAAAATGTTGTAGAGAAAAAAATATAAAACGTTTCACAGTAGAGTGCAATGAAAAACAATAACATGAGTTGAAGAAAATATGTGAGCAAAAACTCGTTAGTCATATTATTTGTTACATAGATCAGTGATAAATGAGACCTGAGACACTTCTAGTAAGATAGTTAAAATAGATATCAGAGATTACATGATTAGAGACAGTGAGGGGAAACTGAGTGATGTCTTAGCATGAGAGATGGTTTTCATATTATGGTTATAGAAGGAAGGATGGAGAGAAGGAGAATATAAGAACAGTGCAGGGTACGGTGTCTTCATGCAGGTACGGTGTCTTCATGTAGCTAGGGTGAGCAGGCAGGATAGAGAATGAGGCAGAGGAAAGGTCTGCAAGGATGAAGTGGGTAACGGAGGAGGAAAAACAAAAAAAGGAGTGGGAGGCTGGAGAGGGTTGTGAGGTGTGATTTAGGCAGAAGGGGTGAGAGAACTATGGTGAGTAAGTTCAGCCAGGACTGGCACAGAAACAGGTCCAAGATTTTGTAAGGTATTCTTTTAGGGAGCATTAATCATAGATTCCCCCAATGATATCAACATATTACAGAAGGGGCTGACACAGACAAATTATTGCTGCCAGGGTCATGGACTAAAACTAAATGCAAAAAAATACCTCATTATCCCCCTTTGGCAGAGAAGTAGCCCCTGCTAATTATGACATAGATACCACCCCTCTAAGCTCAAGCCCAGTGGCGTGTAACTTGGGAATGCAGGTTAACAGCAATTTAAACTTCAAGCACCGAGTGTCCACAGTAGTAAGGAAAGCCTCCTACACTGCCCATCTCATATGTAAGGGCATCGCATCCAAGACCAGGGATGCCATTACTCCATTGTACTCGGTTCTTATCAGACCACCGATATAGTGCAATGTTTCCTTCTGTACGTACCTCACCAGACACCTGCAGCAGCTGGACAGACCACAGAGGTTTCCAACCAAGAAAATTCAGGGCCTCCAAGACATGACATACATAGAAAGACTGAAAGCCCTATCACTGTACTCTGTATCATACAGGCTGCTAAGAGGCAACCTGTGCCTGGCCTACAGAGCAGTCTCTGACCCTGCTCTAATGGAAATGTTGCACATTCGGAAAAGAAATAGGATAAAAGTCACTCACTCCAGAGATTGCAACCTGGCCTGCGACATTAATAGAACATATGTGTCCCAGAGATTGCTGCTCATCAGGAATAGGCTCCCACTTCCTGTGAAGCAAAGCTACTCAATGACCCTATCTAAGCGCAAATTTGACAATTGGATGGGAAACCACAAATTCACCCTGGGGGTTGCACCTATGGCCTCATGGACAGAGACACTTGGTGCTGTTCATAGCATCACTCTGCAAACAAAGACCATCTAACTATGGTCAGCTAGGGTACTCTGAGTTTTTACACTGCTAGGCTTGTAAAGGACCTAGGGCCATTAGCCTATTAACCTCTTATTTAAAGGTAGCTATAGGTTAGAACTAATTCTGGTGACTGGAGGTACGGAGTTCCATTTTACTGATACTTAGCATGAGTACAGGCTTTGTCAAGGGGATTTATTCAGTTTATTTATAATTAGAAGTTGTTGGTCTTCAGTTCTAAGAGTTCTTTTAGGGAAATATATGTTGATTAAAGGGGTAAGAGCTGGCCAGCCTAATGGTTTGTGTATGATTTTATGTAAGTTGAATGTAGCAGAGCTGGAGGGGAATTACAGCCAGCTAATGGTATACAGAGCTTTGTAATGATGGGAAAGGGGGATGAATTATTAGCAAGCTTGGCAATTTTGTTGTAACTGCTTTCAAGTTTGTTTTTTTATGAAGGATTATAAAATGGTTAGATTTGGTGCTCCACAGAGTAGGGAGGGCAGAAGGTAGGTTTTGGCTAGAAAAATTGTTGTGGGTGTGCTCAGAAAATGTGTGTTACTGTATAGCATGCCTAAGTTTTGATGAGTTTTCTTGATATTGTTTTGGATGTGGAGGTCAAATTTAAGGTTATCACCATTGTTATGGTGGACTAATTCAATTTCAGTGACATTTGCCTAAATGATTTTGAAAGGTGCTTTGTTGGGGTTATGAGTTTTTGGGGTACAGAGGAGTTTGGTTTTGGGGGGCTTCAGTAGGAGCCGTGGTCTTGTAAGCCAGGTTTCAATGGAGATGGCAGCTTGTTGACAGATTTCCTGGAAGTGAGTTAAGGTGTTTGAAGAGCAGATGATTGTAGAGTCATCTGCATATTGAATCATGGTGTCCTCACAAGAAGATGAATGTAGCTTATTGATAAAAGTATTGAATAGTAGATGGCCAAGGATGGATCCTTGTGTGACACTTGTGGAAGTAGGAAGGTATGCAGAGATGGATCATTGCCATTTACAGCTTGTTGCCTGTTGGCACATTATCTAGGGAACCATTGAAAAGAGATGCTAGACCAGAATGGAAAGTTGATTGAGTTTACTGTGAGATATCATGTCAAAGGCTTTTGATAGATCTAGAAATACTGCAGATACAAGTTTATTAGAGTTGCTAGCTTTAATGACAGTAATGCAGTGGGGGTGCTATGGTCTGGCCAAAATCATGTTGTGTATTGGTGATTAGTTTATTTTGTAAGACATAGGTTCATAGGTTCATAGGTTTATACTAGGCTATCTGCCCTAAGGCATTTATAAGCCTAGCCCAAATTTTTGTGGCTTACACCACCCCTTATATGAAAAAATACTGTGCCCATTAGTTTGTTGTGCCTCGATTGTTGATGTATACATGTTTCAAGGATTTAAGAGAGACGGGAATGGATGGCTAAGAGAGAGAAATTTGTAATGTCAGTGGATTTACCTCCTTTATATAAAGGGACAATATGCACTATTTTCCACACGTTAGGCACACAGGATTCTGTAACTGATCTATTAATAAGAATGCTGGCTGGATATGCTATTGCATCTGCAGCTAGATTTAGGTATTCCAGGGGAAGGATGCCATCTGAGTAGGAACAAGGTTTTAGTTTATGTAAAAGCTTTTCATGAGAGTTATAGAAACTGGTTGAAAGGTAAAGTGGATGGAGTTGTCTTTATGTGTATCAGAGATGTTGCAGATAGCTGAATGCTGTGAAGAAAATGTGCTAGGGTCTAACGTAGGGGAAGGTGTGGAAGGAGGTGTGTTAGGTGAGACTGAGGTTAAGTTGGCTATGCATTCTATGAAGTATGTATTGAAATAGGTGGCTGTTTGAAGAGGGGGAATGTCTGGGTATGGTCTGGGATAATTTTTTATACCTGGGCTGATGAGAGAGGATATAGAGAACCAGAACTTTTTAGGGTTGCTTTCATGACTATCTAGTAGCTGAGTATAACAAGACTTTTTATATTATTAACTTGTTTCTTGACTTAGTTTTGTAGCTGCCTAAATAGTTGCCACTTTTTGTCATTTTTATTCTTTTGCCAGTTAATCCATGCTTTGTCTCTGTCTTTCATAAGGAGTTTGCATTGGTTGGTGACCCATTGGATATGGGTGTTTTTAATTTTTTTTTTGTACACTGTGTGGCAAAGGTGTAAAGAATATTTAGAAATGTTGCATTGAAGTATTAAACTGCGTCATTTAAGGGGAGTCTTTTTAGGATGGACCAGTTAACTGCTTTCAGAGCTTCAGTGAAAGATTCCTTGGAGAAATTGGAGAGATTATGGGTAGTTTTGAGCTTATGTTCCTTTGTTAGTTGTCTGAGTTTAAGCTGGCAGGTGATAACTTCGTGTATCAGAGAGGGTACCTGAGGATATAACATTTGATGGACTGGTAACCAGAATTTAGTCCAGGATAGATTGTTGGGAGTTATTTTTACCTTGTTGGTGTATTACTAAGTTGAGTGAATCCAAAGAGCTTCATGCTGTTGATTGCTGAATCTGCAGATATTTGCCAATCAATGTTTATACCACCCAGGAGGATAATTTCATTTGTGATTGTATCTACTATCCGGGATAGTATGTTTTCAAGTACTGGAATATTTTGCCCTGGGGGATAAATAAAAGCACTGTTTAACGAACAATCCTCTAGACAGCCACATAGTCAATGTGGTATTTCCCTGGGGTAGATCACTTCCCAAAGAATTCAGTAATGCATTTTTTCCATTTAGTTTCAGACCATGATTTTGACACCAGTTATTTATTTGAGACAAACCTTCCTGCCGGATGACTAAATTATTTGGAGATTCAATGACAGCTCCTAGCTTGCAGTCATCTGCAAACTGAGTCAGTCAGCACCCTTTGATATTGGCTTTTACTTCAGAAAAGTAGATGCCAAACAAGAGAGATACCGGCACAGATCCCTAGAGGATTCCACTGGTGACTGGTCTTTTTGTGGAGGTAACTTCCCCTATTTTGATTATCAGCATCTTATATGTGTGCCAGTTGACAATCCAGCTGGTGATATAGAGGTTTATTCCTAGTTTATTTAGCTTTTCTACTGTACTTCAGTGGGGAATTGTGTCAAAATCTTTAGTCAGGTCAAGCTATGTGGTGTGTCTGTTTTGCCTTCATCCATTGCTTTGGTGACCTTTTCTAAAACAATCTACCAGGCTGAGTAAGCATGACCTGCCTTTGACGAATCCAAACTGAGATGGGTCTAGTGTTTAGTGTTTCTTAGAAGCAAACAAAGCCATGATTGTTCTCATTCTTAAAATGTTATTTCATACTCACAAAAAATCTACTTTTATAAACTATATAAATAGCCATAAGTTGTAGCTTGCTAAAACAGTACAGGACAGTGCCTAAATGACAATATGCTGTTTATTACACAATTTAAAAATGTCTTTAAGACTACATGTACTTTGGGATCCTGCTGCCCCTTTAGTAAGTAGCCAATGAAAAGCTCTAAAGGTGGCCATGTGCATGGCACTTCTTATATTCTATTATTGTTTCCATTAGGAGACTATCATCCATTTTCTAACATCCTCTAAGACGACAGCTCTCCAAATCATCAATTATCCATTTTTGTACTGTGGACCATGTGCACTGCTGTGCTGTTCTTTTATACCTTTCCAATCACCAGCAAGATCGTGAATAACTTGTCACTGCCCAAGAAGAATGTCTACCTTTCCTTTAACACTATAATTTACATTATGTTTGGAAGTGTAGTTTCTGTTACTCACATGCTCAAAAGCCCTCTGTCATTAACTAATTTGACTAGTTTGGATACATAAACCTTTTATATATTTTTTTTTATTTCAATTCACTTTCCTTTCTCTGCAAGTTTGTCTTCTCTCCTAAATGATAAAAGAATCTACATCTTTCATGCAGTGGACATGTGTAAGCCTAAACTATTTATGTGATTGCCAGAAACATCTGCAGCAACTGTACATAGGTTTATAGGTAGGTACTAGGCTATCGGCCATGGGGCCTATACAAGCCCAGCCAAAAAGGTACCCTGACTTTTGCCACCCAAGAAAATTATTTTCCTGTGCCACTGTCGAGCAGAGCCACAGAGGTGATCCCAGGGGTGAATTTTCTATTTCCCATCCAATCATCAAGATTTGTTTTGACGAGTGCTAATGAGGAGCTTTGTTTGATATAGATAGGTAGTTTATTCCAGAGTATTCCACATAAATCTGAAAGGCCACTCCTATGGCACAGGAGACAGATGTTTGCCTGAAATAATGGTGTCCTAGTGCCAAGTGTCAGCACAGCTGACCTTTAATGCCTGAAAGGGGCCTTCTGTTTCTCAAAAACTTCTTGGCCAATATTTGTTCATCATTTCTCACTATTGTATCATTTTCCAGTGGCCCTGCTGATAACCAAGGCACCCTTTTTGGGTACCAGTAAGAGCAGTCATGTGATACTTATTAATGAGGTACGTTCCTGGAGTATCAGTATCAGCTTTTTTTGCTCTAGTAGTAATTGTTAATGCACCTGCCCAAAGTATCAGATGCAGCATTTGGTGATGCACTATTGTTTAACAAAGCATCTTCCCAGGGTAACAGCAGCATTCAGGTTAATGCAGCAGTTATTACTAGAATATTGTATTAGTTTACCAGCAGCAGTATTACTGAAGTAGCAGAGATATCAAAATATAATCTCTGAGTACTAGTAGCAAATTTGCTGTTGCAGAACTGATTACTAAAGCACGCCACAGTAGAATCAGTATTTATCACCCTGCAGTAGTACCAGTAGCTACAATGATTACTTTGACATCTTTCTTGTGTAGCAGGGGTCTAGATTATATGAAAGAAAGGTCATAAAATTGAACGCTGTAAACAGCGAAAATGGCAAACTTCAAAACCTTTATTGTGGGGGGCTGCACACCCCCCACTAATTATATATCCTAACTCTGAGATTGCACTACAGTGAGGAAAGGGCAAATTTCCCGATCTTCACTGTACCACAATCTCACAAAAAACAGATTGATGAATGTCATTTTCGCGTATATGATATTTTGGACTTTCATTCTTATAATAGGAACCCTGTCTAAGTAGTAACGTTACTTTTCTAATACTGACTATTGAGGTATCCTCAAAAGGATAACAGTACTATCATCATTTATGTAGTACTGATTTACTGAGGTACCCTCCTATGGTAACTCCAGAAGTATTACTGGTGCTGCATTTATTACTGAGACACAATCCCAAGGTTCTAGCACTACTTAGTGTTAGTTACTGAAACACCATCACAGGGTACCAGCACTAGTATTACTGGTGCAGTACTTATTACTGAGGCATCCTCACAGGGTACCAGCAGTAGTATTACTGGTGCAGTACTTATTACTGAGGCATAGTCACAGGGTACCAGCAGTAGTAGTATTGGGTCTATATTATATGTTCGAAGTTTGAAAACTTCGAACGTTAAATAATCGAATTTAAATGTTTGAAGTTTCAAACATCGAACATATAATAAAAAAGAAAAAAAAACAAACGGAACTTACCTGACTAGTGTAGGCAGGGGGGCAAGCCCCCCTTCACTCCCACAACCCCCACTCTTTAAATATACCAACTCCAAGACCACACTATAGTATGGTACAGGGAAGATTTCCCTTACTGCACTGTAGTGCGGTCTCAAAGTTGGTATATTTAAAGAGCGGGGGGTGCAGGGGGGGCTTGCCCCCCTGCCTACAGCCGTTAGTTTTGGGTTTTTTTTTTTTTTTTTTTTTTTTACATATGTTTGACATTTTATAACTTTGAACATTTAAATTCGATATTTTAATGTTCGAAGTTATAAAACTTCGAACATATGATATTGACCCATAGTATTAGTGGTGCAGTACTTATTACTGAGGCATCCTCACAGGATACCAGCAGCACTATTACTGGTGCAGAATGTATTACTGAGGCATCCTCACAGGGTACCAGCAGTAGTATTACTGGTACAGTAATACTACTGCTGGTAGTATTACTGGTACAGTACTTATTACTGTGGCATCCTCACAAGATACCAGCAGTGGTATTACTGGTACAGTACTTATTATTCAGGCATAGTCACAGGGTACCAGCAGTAGTATTACTGATGCTGTACTTATTACTGAGACATCCTCTCAGGGTACCAGCGGTAGTATTACTGGTGCAGAATGTATTACTGAGACACCCTCACAGGTGCCAATATCAGACTAGCTGAGGCTGTACTGATTACTCAGCTACTATCCCAAGGAAAAACTGTCAACAATATTGATGTAGCACTCATCATTAAAGCACTTTCACAAAGTAACAGTAAAAACATTACTGAAGCACTCTCCCTGGGTACCAGTACCATATTTAATAATTTAGCACTAATTACTGAAAAAAAAACTTTAGTGTTACCAGTGGCTTGCATCTTTTAGTAATACTGGTAGTTACAGTGAGTACTGTAATACTTTCCTGGGGTTACAAGAACCAGTATTGCTGATGTAGCACTAATTAATAAAGCACCTTTCCAGGGCACCATTGGCAACATTAATGATGTATTATTAATTACTGGAGCACCTTCTCAGGGTATCAGCAGCAACTTACAGGTGTAGTAGTGATTACTGAAGGAGTATAAAAGGGCATATGCAATGATTTGGAATCTCCTGTCTTTGCTTTCAAACCCCTATATACCTTATTCCACTGGCCTGCTGAATAACAAGTGCCCAGCACTTCTTTCCCAGCTTAGCTCTACTTTAAGTCTAACTTGCCTTTTTATGTGCTCTATAACTTTGCTTAATCTTGAAATTAATCCTTTTTCAGAGTTGACTTTTTCATATCTTCCAATAATTTCCCCCATTGTATTAACTTATCTGTATGGCTTACTCCTTTCTTTGTATTTTAATAGAGATTCATTAACCCTCGACATACAGTTTAGTCCTTCATTACTGCATTCAGTTTTCCTTCGAATCTCTTACACATTAAAAATGCTTAAACTTCGGCTAAATAATCCCAATGTCATCTCTCTACTCATTTCACCAAATCATGACTACCATACATCACCAAGGTACTAATTCCACTAAGAGCAAACCAATTCCTAATGTTCGTTAAACCCCCTTCTTTTATTAGGCACCATGTCCTACACTTATTTGGGGAAAAAAAATGTCATCTTGGTCTCTTTTTTCTAACCAAAGAAAGGTATATAAGGCCCTCTTTTATTCTAACAGTATACGTTTCCCAGCTTGTATCCACCATGCTTAGACCCAGCCAGTGAATCCTAATCGGGGCTTATGCATGTATTTTTCCTAGAATAGTTTGGGCATATGTTTCCTTTGCATACTGTCGTGATAAGGTTAAGTGTACTGTAGCTTTGTCTATATCTTTCTAAATGACCTTATTTTTCATCATTGACTTGCTAGCATTGTTTTCAAGTAACGGATATGCTTTGAAACTGTGGAAAACTGTTGATTGAAGCTGTTTTAGTTCCTGACTGGTTTAAAATGTTATACCTATCCTTTTATTGTGTATACCTCTGAAGAGTCACAGGACGTTTTAAGAACTGCTAGAACTGTTATATGTTACATGGGTCTCTTTCAAATTGCTCGTTTTTTCATCTGAACTGAATGTTTTTTCTCCTAATCATTAATGTAACTACTCTTAGGAAGTATTACTACAGCTTTTTAACTATTTTGCAGAAGTACAGTATTATCTAATCTCAACTGTGTAACTTAAGTCCTTTAATGAGATATTACATTTTTAACATCCTCTCTCTCTTACCTCTTGGCATTCCTAGCAACCTATCCACGGCCTTCCTCTACTGAACATACCTGGCCTCTAAGGACCTCCTGAATTACCTCAGGCTTTGGCCATTTTGGACCGTCTGTCTCTACTACTACCCCACTGAATTTTTCACCTGCTACTACAATTAATTAACAAAGTATGTTTGCACATTTGGCTCATCCTGAATGAAATTGCTTGTTCATTGGCTTGTACATATTGTTTTGCCTCTGAATCAGGTACTCCAGCAGCCAGACTCCTCTCCGGCCTACTTTCACCTAATAGTCCTATCCCTGTTTCTACCATTTCTTTCATCACCTTTCCATCCCTTGCCTAAGGTACTTTCTGCATCTTACTTTCTGCCCACTAGGTGGCAGTATAACACAACTTTGTCTCCCCTCATCTTTAATTTTCTTAGCCCAATACTCTTATCTTTTCTTCTATTTTTCTCACCTATTACCTTACTGATTCTCCCACTAGCCCCTACTTTTCCCCTCCTATCTCCTCACCCAGACTGTATTTCCTACCTTGACAAGCTTCTTGGTGCTCCGGCTCTCCTTCTGGACTGATTGGCTACGCTTTAAGCCAGTAGTTGTTTCTGCCCCGCTCCCTCCCTACCCCTTATCCCACCCACCCCACGTATCGCTACTTTTATACCTAACTAGCCACACACCCTTCTGCTCTAGCCTATCCCACCTACCAATCTTCATCAACATAACCTCACCTTACCATTGCCCTCCCACCCTCACTACTCTCTTGTAGATTAACCCTGTCAAACTCCCATAGCCTTCTACCTCACAGCATTTTACTTTCCCTATATTAACTACCTCTACTATCAGATCCTTGCTCCTCACCTCAACATGCCATCTAAAATCATCAAACCCCATTACATGAACAGTATAACTAGAAACATCCTAGGTAAACTGTCACTCCTACTTATTTTTTCACTAGCTGTCTCACTACCTTACATCCTTACATCTTTTGAAGACAAATCCATAAACCACATTCACTACCCTCATAAGCAAACAGCCTCTAATCATTCTACAGTGACACTATCTCACTCAAATATTACATCCATCCCTTCCTATCTCCCTGCCAAATATCATCAACTCTCGCATATTAAACTATATACCCTCTCATCAAAAAGAATAAAATACCTTACAAATTTCTCTCTTACCACAATTCCAATTTAACCCATCTACCCTAATAGATGGCGACATACATCCAAACCCTGGGCCCAGAGCTACCTCTCTTGATGCCAGACCTACTATTTGTAGCCCCTCCCTCCCATCCCTTACCTCTCAATCTAATGCATTAGTTATAGGACACCTGAACATACAAAGTGTTAACAACAAAGTCACACATCTCCATTCTCTTCTTGATCTTCACTCCTTCGATATTCTCTGTCTTACAGAAACCTGGCTAAAACCCTGCACTAAAGATAATGAAATAATTCCCCCAGGTTATAACATTGTGAGACAAGATCGAAATACCCACAGAGGCGGGGGTGTAGCCCTGCTATTTAAGACAAAACTTCACATATCCTTAGTTCCCTATGAACCTCAAGTGGATACCAAGGCTGAACTTCTTTTGGCTAAAATGCAAATTAACCCAAATAAATCAATCTTTATACTCTGTATCTACCTACCCCCCGGAAACAACACTACTATAATCGAAAACATCCTTAGTTGGACATCTTCAAATTACCCTCAAGAAACTATCATATTAGGAGACCTAAACCAAGATTGGTCCTCAATAAACTCAGATAACCCCACCACCCATATTAATCTACAAGGCTATTCTCAAATAATTAACACCACTACCAGGATCAACAAACCTAGCAACAAAGAAAGCATACTAGATTGGATTCTAATTAACAAACAACAACAATCCTACCTTGCAGGTACCTTACCTGATAACATTAGTGACCACTACCTAACCTATATCATAAGACTAAAGACTACTATCACTAACAACCCAGCCCTTAAAACCTCACGATATAATAAACACTTTAACCTTATCCTCTTCTTATCTGAACTAAATGCCTGCAACTGGAACCCCCTAAAAACTCTCACACTCGCCGATGCGGTTGAATATTTCAATTCTAGATTCTTATCAATCCTTGACAATCATGCACCAGAACGCACCATCAGAGTTAAAACTAAACCAGCCCCCTGGCTAACTAAAGAAACAAGACAAAAAATGTTACTCAGAAATAAATCCTGGTCTAAATGGAGATCTAGTAAATCTCCTTCAGATCAACTGATCTTTAGGCAACTCAGAAATTCTACCAAAAAAGCAATAATCGGTGACAAAAGAAACTATTATAGTAATCTCCAACAAATTAATACTAATAAACCACAACAATTTTGGGCAACCTTAAATAAGATTATTCACCCTGGTAAGACTACTACTCCCGCCCCCTCTGAGTCAGAAAAACACACAACCCTAGAAACTGCCAACACCTTTAACTCCTTCTTTACTGAAACCATTAACTCTCTAGCCTCTCACCTCTCCATAGATAAATCATCCATCCCTGACCCCACTTCTACTAATCTCCCTACCTTTAAACTACAACCTATCTCCACCTCCTTTATCCAAAAATGTCTCCAAAAACTCAAACCTTGTACCCCCTCTGCCGACAAACTTCCTGCCGAATACCTTCAAAAAGCAGCATCCATAATAGCCTACCCTGTATCCATCCTTATAAACAGAACTATCAGCGAAGAGTCCATTCCTGATATCTGGAAAATCTCATACATCATCCCCTACATAAAGGTGGCACCGTCAATGAGTACTCCAATTATAGACCCATAGCCCTCTTATCACCAATAGCAAAGATTATGGAAAAATGTATACACCATCAACTAATGAATCACCTCACTAAACATAATATTCTGTCCAATTGCCAACATGGTTTTAGGCCTTTTCACAGTACTACCACTGCCCTACTTTCCTTCACTGATCTTATCTTTAAAAATCGCAACAATAACAACCTATCTTCAGCCCTCTTTATAGACCTTTCCAAAGCTTTTGACATGGTCAACCATCCCCTACTCCTACAAATCCTGGAATCTATCTCTCTTGAACCCAAGGCTATCTACTGGTTTGCCTCTTACCTCAGCAATAGAAAGCAGGCCGTCCTCTGGGGTAACAATCTCTCATCTCTGCTACCTATCACTCTTGGTGTTCCACAGGGCTCTATTCTAGGCCCTCTCCTTTTCACTCTATTCATAAATGACCTTCAATTAGCCTTACCCCAAGCAACTTGCATCCAATATGCAGATGACTCCACACTTATCTGCTCATAAAAACTTCCTCTGAGTTACTGAACCCTTACTCAAAACGTCTTCAACACAGTCGAGACATGGTTCTTAAAACGCTGTTTACTTTTGAATGCTAAAAAAACCAAACTCCTCCTATTTAAGCCTACTTCTAGGTCCCCCACTAGAATTCTCCATCTCTTCTAACAATGGTACTGTTATATCCCTGATTCTACCACTAAGCTGCTAGGTGTGACTATAGACAACTGCCTTACTTTTGATACTCATATTAACAATACCATTAAAATAGTCAATCGAAAACTGGGCTCCCTCTACAGAATTAAAACATTCTTAACTCCCAATGCTAAAGCTACACTTGCCCACTCTCATCTTATTTCTACTCTCCTCTATGCTTCACCCATCTACACTAACCTCAAGAAGAACAATCTCTCTAAATTAGCTAACACTCTCAATAACATAGCTAGATTTGTCACCGGAAACAAATTTAGAACCCATCACTGTCTGAATCTACAACAACTTCACTGGCTAGAATTTCACAACATGCTATTACTCTCTCAACTTACCTTTGTCCATGGAATATTCTACCAACCTAACAATACACCTATCCTCTCTAATCTCTTTACCCCTTATACAAACCTAAATTCCCTTCGGTCCTCTAACAAACCTCTAGTTACTATATGTAAATCTAATAACTCAGCTGGTGACTCACTTTTCTCCAACACCATTGGTAAGTCTTGGAATCAGCTTCCCACTGAACTCACTTCCATCACATCTCCTATTCTCTTTAAACAAAAACTAAAACACACTTAACAAAACACTGGCTGTGCCCCTGTCTCAATCCTGACTAACCATGGCTCAGTAGTCTCTCACCTTTCTATCCTCCCTACTCTAAACCTGCTCTCTACTATTCCAGTCTCATACTTATACACTTTCCTCTCTCTTTTCTTATCTATCATGTTCTTTTTTTTCTCTTACCTCCTACCATATTTTAGTCCAAATCTGATAATTTTAAGTATTACTAAACCAGGACTTAATTTTTTATGTTGAGCACAATACTTACTTATCCTATCAAACTATGTTCCCTTCATTTTGTTTTGTATTGACTGTCTGTACAATTTGTGGAGCTTTTCTCCCCGGGCCTCTGCTGAAAAAGGAGTTGTCTCCAGTTAGACTAGCCCGGTTAACAAATGTTAAATAAATAAATAAATAAATAAAATAAAAATAATCTTATCAACTTTTCCATTTGCTAAAAAGGCTTCACCTGCACTACTCTCCAATATGCCTTTAAGTCTGCCACTCCTAGCCCTCCCTCTGCTTTTGGGAATTCATTTTCTCCCAGGATACCCTACGTCTGTACTGCCCTTAACCAAATTATCTCACATAATCATTCAAATGTCTAGAAAAAGGCCTCTCTTGGATTGAATGGCAGAGACAAAAAAAAAGTACAGGGCTTTGGAGAGAATAAACATCTGAAAAGCTTATACTTTTTGATATATATCAAGGTCCATAATGCTTCACTTGTTAGAGCTATAATTCCACAGTAACTTTGAATATGATATTTAAATCATATCACCTAGATTATGGGTATTTTATACTCCTGTGAAGGCTAATAGTTAAATAATAATACTTGTGTTTTCTCTAAATTTAATTTCTAACCAGAAAGCTTTCTGAACTGTTTTAAAATATAAAAAGCCCACCCAAGGGCTATTCAGGCTGTGCCTGTAAGTCATCTGCATATAATGCTGATTTCACTTCCTCTTGTCCCACCTGAAAGCCTCTTAGCTCTGAATACTTCAGTTTAAGGCCGAAGACTAAATATAATACAAAGGGGGGGGGGGCAGGCACCCTTGCCTTGTCCCATTGGTAATGTGTCAGTCCTGCACTTATTTTTATAAGGGTGTGCACCCCTTTATACATGTTTGGTATCAAGGAAACAGAGTTCCTGAGAAACCCCATACTTTCCAAAGTCAAGAAATATAGTTCCATCTCATCCTGTTAAAGGCTTTTGTGGTGCCCAAGCTAGCTAGTAAAAATGCATCTTACATTTTTACAACTTCCTGCATCAGGGATATGTTTTTTAATCATTAAATGTTTGTCAGTATTTGACAAACCCATATTGATCCTAAGGAACTACCTCCATTAATCTGTCAGCTAGAAATGCCATCAGAATTTTATAACCCTGACATAAAACTGATATCGGCCTATATGAACTTAACTTGTGACAGATCTTGCCTGGCTTCAGAATGGACATCCTCACTGCTCCTGTCCAAAAATGGGATTACTAAAGTACTTTGTTTACCTCATTTAAGTGTATAACATTGTTTTTGTATACGTCCAGCTGATACACATAGCTCCTTATGGCCTCCAGATCTTTTTTTAGTGTCTGGCTTCTTTAACCAGGTGATTTATCAGCTAATAATAGGCAGTATTAGAAAGTGCAAATAGTTATTCAAAAATTGCCCTAAATTCCTTAAGCTAAGATGTCATGCAGTAGAGAAATGAATCAATTAATTTCTCACTTATTAATATGTTCACATTTATGCTCATATTTTCATTGTTGCGAGCCTCTACATGATATTAAGGGGGTGGTTTGAAGTGCTATGGTGGGAGACAGGAAAATTCATTGTCAATGTCCAGTTATATCACAGTACACCTGATATATTACTAGTTGTTTGTTAGTAATTATGAAAGTAAATTTTATTTCTATATGTAGTTAATATTTCAAAAAAAGTGACTTATGAACTGTTGCAAAACATCAAGTAAAACCTTAGATGTTCTTGAAGAAAACTGCCTTTTATATTTGCACTGTAAGTTCCACATCTTTAGAAATATTCAGTGTTATTTATATTTCTAATTAGACAATTAAGCATACATTTTCATATTTCTGTAAATATCTCAATAAACATGCACTCACAGTGGAAGATCCTATTATCATGTGAAAGGTAATGTCTGGTTAACAAAAATGTAATAACAATACACATCTAGGTAGTACAGTTTCCAAGCTATGACAACATGTGAAAGTTTAGTAACAAATATAATTTGTTTTTTTTGTGCATTATAATACATCATTGTACTTATGGAAAGACTATGAATGCACTATTATAACTGTAAAGACTTCTTATTGATATTTGTCTAGTTTGAATAGTTTTTAATGTTCATAAAATATTTGTGTTTGTTTATCTTATGCTGTTTAAGTTTATTTTTCATTAATTGCTCTACAATGCAAGATGGGTGTAGGCTGGTAGAGGTGTGGCATTCCACACCACATGGGTGTTAATCATTTAAAACATCAAGCATCTTGTCCAACATACACTTCCACATTTTATATACATAACTCTTGAGTCCTGGACTTTTCCGTTTTGATTCTGTCCTTCATTTTGCAATTCAGCCCTTGCTATGGGTCTTCTTATCTGAATTGCCTGAATTTATGTCGATCAGCGATTTCTGCTCCCATCAAAAAGTCAATCGACTCATTGTCATTCATTACTCAATACTTCAAAGTACCTGAAAAAACATTTTAAAATACTATATGGATGTTCAACCTGCCTAACATCAGCTGATCAAAGTGTGATGTCATCTGTCCACCTTGGCTTGCCTTAGTCTTAATGCTGCATTTTTTCTGCCATTGAAGAATTACACCGAAACATTCACCGTAATTATTTTATCCTGAATTGCTTTCACTTTCCAATATGATATTGATTTCTCTGTGGGTGGCCTCCCCCTTTAAATATGGTATTGCCCATGCCTTCCTACCCTGATGTAACTGAATCCATTTCTGTCACTGAGATAGGAAAAACTTTTCAAACTTTCTTTTCTACCATATTCCTGTAATATCCCTTTCCATGTTTCTTTCCCAAGTTGAGAATAAATCTTTGTAATCCTTTTTTGTCCTTGTACATTTTGTCTGAAATACTTCCTTCCTCCTCACTTCAGACTTACTTGAGTTACTGGAAACCTCCAAGATATAGCACCTATTGTGCCTTCAGACCCTCAGGGATCTGCAGAGAATTATCAGTATTTGTTGCCAATACCATTTCTTCACATCAGATTAGCCAAGACCCTGACTTGTAGACCCTGGACATCCAAATCACCATTAACATATTGCTTCACTGTTAACTACAGATCTTCATCAATGTCCAAGAAAGATCATGGAACTTACCTTAATACCACTGAAGCATTAAATATCAAACCAAATACCTTTTTGCTAGGGGCTTCAATTTCTCAGTCATTCATTGTCTCACTAACACCTCTAAAAATAGTTATTATCAGTGTTTCCTGGACTTTGTTAATACCAATGCACTGAATTAAATTGTAAAACTACCCACCAAAGGCTCTAACATCATTGACCCAGTCTTAATAACCAAGCCACTGCCTGTACCCCCCACCCCACCCGATTTCACCTCATTTCTGGTTGTATCCGACCACAAATTGGTCACCATCTCTGCCAGGCCTAATTGTACTACCCCAACACTGCTGTCCCATCAAAATATGAGGCCATCTTTAGAAACATCTACAGGGTAAACATAATTCAGATTGTAAAAGACATATGCAAAATTCCCAACAATCCCTTGCAAGAAGACCCAACTGAGAGGGCTGCCACATTCACCTCCGACGTTTATGAACACCTAAACACCTTAACAGATGCAAAGAAAATTTAGCACCCATTCAGCCTAAATTTAATGGTAAATTCAGAACAACACACCTCTGGTGGAACACCCATATAAATAATTTGTATATAATGAACTATTGCAAGAAATTCCCATCCCCTTACCTAAAGATTATGGTGGAACATGCCAGCAAGGAACCTATAAGCACCACTAGGAAATGTAATGCAGAATTCAAACTTAAGGTGGCAACATATACCAAAGGAAGCTACAAATCTTACTTCAGTTAAGACAGAAAATAAGGCATAATGTCCAACAAGGCACTGAGCTTGTCCATAATAACACCACACTCTCATCCAAAGGATACAACCAACATATCTACAGATAAATTCAGTGCTACCTTTATCTCAGCTACCTACACTGATGGCCCCACTATCACTGAACATTTATTTTCTCCTTAAATCACCTTGGAACAAGTCTTAGAATCCCTGCCAAAGGCTAAATAAAATACTTACATGTGACCAAACAACATACAAGGTTCTAGTCTCATCAGTGTCAAGTATGTACTAGCTGACCCTCTACTTAAAGTGTTCAGCCTTAGCCTGTCTGCAGCGACTATGCCTGATTTCTGGACAACAGTCACTGTGACTCCCCTCTACATCCACAAGAAATAGGCCCATCTGTCTCACCAGCCTTACATGCATAGCCATGGAATGTATCACAACTCATTTATTCAGACATCAGCAACTTAACTGAAATAGATCCCACACAGTTTGGTTTTGTGAAGGGCAGGCCCTGTCTCATGAAGCTTGTAAGCTTTTTGGAATGGTTACAGAAACTGTAAACAGTGGTTACTCGATGCGCACTGCTTACCTTGACCACGCCAAGGCTTTAGATACTATTCTCCACAGCGGAATTATTCAAAAATTAGATGGATTTAATGTAACCATCTGCTTCGTCCACTGAACTCTAACAGATCCAAGACTGCGAAAGTTGGTAAAACACTACCTGAATATCTATGCTAGGTCCTCTCCCATTTGGTATTTTTTTTCCAGACCTCCAAGCCAAAATCTCAGAAGTGGATGACCAACTTTGCTGATGACTATAAGCCAGTACTGATATCTGCTCATCCACTGACATTAAACAACTCCAGCAAGAGCTGTAATGTGCACATAACTGGTGCACTGAAAAGAGTCTAAATTTAACTGGAAAATAATGTAGCACCATAGCATTTGGCAAAAAGCTGCTCCCACTTCATATGGCATAAATGGTACTTCTCTTCAGACAGAAAAGGTCATAAGAAACCTGGTTACTAATGCAGACAACTCTCTCTCTCTCTCACTCTCACCTTCATTTAATCACCATGTTTCTGCTATAATCAGGACATTTTTCTATCTGACCCAGTTAATTACTAAGGGAGTATCTTAAAGAGCCAAAGAAGTCATCCTACCCCTGAGTCCTTTGATATGTATAAATCCAAGGATATCACTCAGCTGGAAAGGACACAAAGGTTTTTAAGCAAGAACATGTAAAGGTCTTAAGCCCTTCATAGGATCATAGGAGGTTATGAGGCTAATGGCCCTGGGGCCATTACAAGCCTAGCCAAGAGTTTATCCCCAAAAAGAAACCTCAGCCAGCACCTGTCACCCCTGTCAATGAGGGACACAGGTGGAACCCCTGTGACAAATTTGTGGTTTCCCATCCACTCATCAACGTTGCACTTGAAGAAGGTCAGCGAGGTATAGGAGCATAGGAGTAATAGATTAGTATTAGGCTAACTGCCCTTGTGAGCCATTTTTGAGCCTCGCCATTTACTCCATGTGAGAATCAAACCCTGCAGCTTATGTCTGTAAGGTAAACACCTTAACCATTATGCCAACCTCTCACCTTTACTCTCATTCAGCTATTCTGAAAGAGTGTTATGACTCTCATAGTCAGTAGCCTACCAGCTGCTCTGAGATGACCTATGTCAAGGTTTTTGAGCCATAAAAGACTCAGTCTTATCTGACCACCAATTTCTTATCAAAATCAGTGCCTCTGCAAACACCCACACTAGACACCTAAAAATAGACCAAAACATAAACAAGACAAGTTGGAAGGATAGGTTCTTAGCACTGCATAGTCTCATCTATGGAATAAGTTACAGCTACAGGTCAAACACAGAACTACATTGGCTGCTCTCGGTATAATTTCTCCAAGTCGTTTAGGTTTCTGATATCATGATGGGAATGGACCCCATTCCTAAGTCAGGGGGCAATTGGAGTTCATGAAATAAGTACTGTTCCATTCTTTGATGTTAGCCAAGAGTGCTCTTCACAGCACCCACAAAGTGCCCAGAACTGCTTCCTTCTGTAACTCATACAGGGTTACATGTTTTGGTAGCATATCTAACTGTAAGTGAAAATTCTTTTTTTATTAGGCTGGTTGCTCTTACTACTATTGAAACTGTGTGAGTATCTTTCTTCCACATTGCTCTTCTTTTAGCCTGCATATCCTAGTGTCTTATGGCTTTGTGCATCTCTGTACATAAGACACTGAAATCACTGGGTATAGCAATTTCAATGATCAATGCTATTTTTGTCTTTTTCTAATGGACTACTGAATAAGGTTTTCTCACATCTGTTTTTTGAACTGTTGGTAACAGGTGATCCCATGTGATATAAACATCATCACTGCATATAATGCTTTGGTTCACCTTTTCAGTGCTTCTCATCTACTTCTATATTTCAGTGTTTGCAGAATCCCCAGTGCATCAGTCTTGCCACATTACCATGCCTTTCACTGTGGCTACCTTTAAGGATAGTCTTGATAACGGGATGGGCTGACACAAATTTACAGCAGGATTACATGCAAACCCTGCTCAGGTTGGGAGGTAAAAATATTAAAGGCTTGATAAGTGAAACAAGAACTTTAAATCTGTCTTCTTAAAGGTTTATATGGCTACACATCTCATGGTCAGCATGTCTACTGTTATTCCTGCGTTCCCATATTAAAGTGTTTGAAATACTTTTTGAGAAATTATTTTCAGGGTCAACATCAAGGGGGCATGGTCAGATAACAAAACTGTCAATACATTCCATCTCTCAATTAAATATTTGCATTCCCATTGGAAAAACTATCTATTCTAGAGAATCTGTTAGGTGTTTTGGAGCAGTAAATAAATGATGACCTAACATTTTCTTGTTTATCCCATACAGCAAGAATAACTAACATCTCATTTAATACCTTAAAATACGACCCAGTACTTGTAGTTTTGTAACCCTTTGGAACTCCAGGCACATCCATAAAATTATTAACTAAATTAAAGTCTCCAACCCAGACAAAGAATCCTTTCTGCCAGTTAATTATGTCCTAACATATCACTATAAACTCCATCAGTAGGACTTCAGGCTGGCAGTTCATATTCCCTAAGGTGAATATCTTATATTCCATCACTATTTTATGGCTACAAATCACCTTTCCTTATCAGATAGCTAGCCAGTGACTTACAGATTATTACAAAACGTCCATAATATAGCCATCCTGTCTCCCCTCTCTAAAATCCTTGAAAGATGTATACCTCAACAATTTCCCCACTATCTCTTACAAAATAATCTAATCACCAAAACATGACATGGATTTCGGCCAGACCACAGCACTTTCACTGCATTACTATAATTTACAGACACTGTCAATAAAGCTTGCAAGTCTAATAAACTTGTATATGCAGTATTTCTAGATATATCAAAAGCCTTTGACATGGCCTCTCACACTAAACTCCTCTATCAACTTTCTACCCTGGGTCTATCATCTCCATGTATTAAATTGTTCTCCAGTTACCTTGCCAACAAGCAAAAAGCTGTAAAATGGCAAGGGGACATCTCTGCATACCCTCCCATTTCCACAGAAATCCCACAAGGATCCATCCTATTCAATATTTTTATCAATAAACTACATGGTGAAAGCACCCTGATTCAATATGCACATGACTCTACCATCATCTGCTCTTCAAACCCCTTAACTCAATACCAACAAATCACTCAAAAGGCTGACATCTCTATTGAACCTGGCGTACAGAATCCCAACTCTTACTCAACTCCCTCAAAAAACAAACCCATCCTCTTTACCCCAAAATCTCACACCCCTAACAAAGCATCTTTCAAAATCTTTTTGACAAATGGCACTGAAACTGAATTAGTTCACCTTACCAAACTATCAGCAGTCGGGTCTATATTATATACTCGAAGTTTCAAAACTTCGAACCTCATATGATCAACACCATTGAGTGAAGTTTGAAACATTGAATATATAATGAAAAAGAAAAACTTACCTAAATGCTCTGAGCAGGGGGGCAAGCCCCCCTGTGCCCCCACATCCCCACTACTTAAATATACCTACTCCAAGATCGCACTTTAATGTAGAAAAGGGAAATCTTCCCATTCTGCACTGTACGGAGCCATTTGTTTTAACCTTTGAACTTGTAAAAGTTCGATCGTACGGTGTCGACCATGTGACATACAAACTTTTATAAGTTCGAGGTTATAACAGGAACCCCAGTAATCATTGTAGATGATAACCTTAAATTTTACCTTGTCATACAAAGCAATACCAAGAAAGCCCATCAAAAGTTAGGCATGCTATACAGAAACAAACATTTTCTAAGCACACCATCAAAACTTACTCCAATCAAAATCTATTTTCCGCCCTACCTACTCTATAGAGCACAAATCCTAACCAATTTACAATCACCCATAAAAAACATACTTGAAAGCTACTACAACAATATTGCAAACTTTGCTTTTAATTCATTCTCCTTTGCCCATCACTGTAAAGCTCTGCATACCCTTAGCTAGCTAGAACTACCCCTCCTACATTCAACTTATAACAACACATAAAATCATAGACAAACCATAGCCTGCCCACCTCTTACCCCTTTAATCAACATGTATTTGCCTAAAAGAACTCTTAGAGCAGAAGACAGACAATGTCTCACCATAAATAAACCAAATAAATCCCCTGGATAAAGCCTAGCATCATACTCAATAGTAAAAAAAAAAAAATGGAATGCCCTACCTCTAACCTCCAGAACTATTTCAAACTTAGCCACCTTTAAATGTTCCCTAAAAGAATACTCTACAAAATCATGGACCTGCTCCTGCACCAATCCTGGCTGAACTTACTAACTATACTTCACTCACTCCACTTCAACCTAAGTCACACTTCACAACCCTGTCCAACCTCCTGCTCCACTCCTTTCTGTTGCTTTTTCCACTACCTTACCTTATCCGGTTCGTCTCTGCAGACCTACCTTACCTTATCCGGTTAGTCTCTGCAGACCTACCTTACCTTATCCGGTTTGTCTCTGCAGACCTACCTTACCTTATCCGGTTCGTCTCTGCAGACCTACCTTACCTTATCTGGTTCGTCTCTGCAGACCTACCTTACCTTATCCGGTTCGTCTCTGCAGACCTACCTTACCTTATCCGGTTCGTCTCTGCAGACCTACCTTACCTTATCCGGTTCATCTCTGCAGACCTCCCTACCTTACCTTATCCAGTTTGTCTCTGCAGACCTACCTACCTTACCTTATCTGGTTCATCTCTGCAGACCTACCTTACCTTATCCGGTTCATCTCTGCAGACCTACCTTACCTTATCCGGTTCGTCTCTGCAGACCTACCTTACCTTATCCGGTTCGTCTCTGCAGACCTACCTTACCTTATCTGGTTCATCTCTGCAGACCTATCTTACCTTATCCGGTTTGTCTCTGCAGACCTTTCTTCTGCCTCTTGCTCTTTCCTTCCTACTCACCTAAGCTACCCGAAGACACTCTTCTTATAATCTGCTTTTCTCTCCATCCTTACTTCCTTGCATCACCATAAAATGAACACCCTCTCTCATATTAAGACATCACCCACTTTCCCATCACTGTCTCTGATCGTGTTATCTCTAATATCCCTTTTAAATATCTCATTAGAACTGCCTCAAGTCTCATTTATCGCATACTTATCTTTGTAACCAATATGACTATTGAGTTTTTACTCACATATTTTCTCCAGCTGTTATTGTTTTCCATTGTACTGTATGAAACATCTGTTTTTCTCATTACAATATTTTTTCACTTCTATATTTTATAGTGTTCTATGATACTTTGTGATTTAAAATGTATGTAATTGGTTTCTGAATGACTGTGATTTTGCAGCTTTTCTCATTGAGCCTCTGCTAAAAATGGGCACTTTTTTGGCCCAGTCAGACTTTCCCACTACACAAATATCAAACAAACAGTTTAGATTATTATTTAATATAGCCACCCTCACCTTTTTTTGTCTGCACATCTGTAGTCATGACTATTTGATACATAAGTATATTAATCTTCCCCTGTTCCTGTCCTAATAAATGTGTTTCTTGTAATTGCATTATTTGGAGAGGAGTACCATTCTTACGCACCTCATGATCTTTACTCTTTTGGTTGGATTATTCCTTCCATTAACATTCTGCGTGATGATTTTTAACCATTATATATTATTGTCATGATTCATACTTTTTACCTTCATAAAGTAATGGTTCAAGATCTCTTCTGCACACAATTTTGCTATTACAACCTGAAAAAGCCTTCCTTTATAACCTATAGCCACGAACAAACATGATCAACTGAAAAAAGTCCCTTGAAAACAAATGTAGTTTGCCTGCAATAATGAGTGTAAGATGTTAAAATTATGTACAAGTTGAACTACAAATGATAGCGTATCAGTTTATGAAAGTAACTTCTGTCTTTCCAAGATAAACCATACCCTATAAAGAGGGAGTTCCAGGGTGGATAGTCTCCCACAACAGTCACCCATGATGTTGTGGTAAACTGGCTGTATAGAATGGACCCCACAGAAGGACTGAGACATGAGTTTACCATTTTTTAGCTGCTGTCATTCTCAGTATCTCACTACTGTTCCAGCCTCTTGTAATTATATTAATTATTTGTTTTATTTATTTATTTTATTTATTTAACATTTGTTTACTGGGAAAGTCCAACTTGGAACAAAGCCAATTCTTAGCAGAGACCTGGGGAGAAATGCTCTAGATGCATGTCTTTGTAACATGGGAGGAAAACACACTACCCAGAGAAAACCCACACAAATGCAGGGAGGACATGGAGACTCCACACAGAAGGCACCCCACCCGAGAATCAAACTGGAGAACCTCTTGCTGTGAGGTGACAATGCTACCTCTGCACCACTGTGCTATCTGTCTAAATGTTATCAAACAGAGATATTCATCTTTTTGTTTCCTTTCATAGATCAAGGAATTTATCTTTCTGTTGTATTTTCTGTTTAAATAGTTTGATGAGAGCAAGGTCTTTCCTCCTCACACCACCTTCAGCCTTACCACCTTCTGCAGAGCCTGATCCCTGAACTTAATGTTGAGTGAACTATTCATTCACCACTTTCTGGGTTTGTCCTAGGCCCAGGAATCTTGCAACTGCAAAGGTAAAAAAAAAAAAAGCAATCACAACATAAGCTGGGAAGATTACTTCAAATTTTAACTGATTGGTTCTGTATAACTGCATCACCAGGATAAAACACACACTATTCATTCTTGAGTCTGTACTGACATTCTGTTTTATAAACAATCTAGCATCACAAGGATAGCACTTTTTCAAGGCTTCTAAAGTATGGAGAGAGAGAGAGGGTTTTCTTTTAACACAGTGGTAAAAAAAAAAAACTCACAATAAATTGGGCCAGTAGTCTAGCACTCGTGTTCTCTGGATAAAACAGCCTGTGTACTCTTTCAATTTTAATCTTCGCAGGGGGGGTACATAGGACCATTCTGCCAAAGTCTTTTGAAAAAAAGGTAAAAGATTCATCCTGTCAGATTTTGCATGGATACCAATAAAACATAAATTTTCTGGTTTGCAGTTTTATTCATATTAGTAAGGATTCTGGTGTGCAGTTTCATTCATATTAGTAAGTTTTCTGGTGTGCACTTTCACTCATATTAGTCATCCTTTACCCTAGTTGCTTTATTGGTTATTTGTTATCTGGTTACCTTGCAACTGTGTAGTTAAGTCAGAATGACACGAGTGCTTGTTGATCTTCATGAACTGAATTTCTAGATGGGTAATGTACACATCTAATTTCCCTGGAATGTCTTAGTTTATTCATGATTTGAACAAATGAGACCTTCTTATCCAGATCACTGCCCAGGTGCTCAGGGCCCATCCTGTGTGCCTCAATCTTTCTTTTGTTGTTCTGGTTAATCTCAATATATATATATATATTTTTTTTTCCCATCAGGGTAATTAGATTGTGATCACCCTCCACTAGTGCATTTTTCATATTTTTTTACAAAACAGTACTACACTTCTATTTTTCATCTGTTGTCACCAGAAGTCTCTTACATTTTGTTTAGTTTTTTGCATGTCTTTTATTACTGTCAGTCAAGTAATATAGTTCACTTGTTTGGTTTGTTAGTGGTTTTATTAAAGTTTTCTTTTAATTTTTGTCACAATCCTTATTCCTGTTAAGTTATATTTCTTTTTTATTATTATTATTTTTATGCAAACATGGTAATGTATGTGAGCTGGGAGTGTGTGTTACTGGTGTTTGATATTGCTGTATACTGATTTACTGTTTTCTGTTGTATTTTTGGTGTGTTTCTGTTTTTAATATTTTTTCCCTGCTAATGGACATTGCAAGACGGTGGGAGTTTGTTGGATTTTGATGTATGTGATAGAGTAGGGATCTGTGACTGAATACGAGTTCTAGGTGACCTGTACTAGCTTTCTTCTGTGCATGGAACAGATCTGATGCATGAGTAGCTAGCAATCTGATTGGTCAGTTTTCCTTCCCAATATTATATCAGTAATGCACAGTAACAATGTAAAATACAGACATTTTACAATGGTGACATGCAAAGCAAATTAATATTAGTAATAAGGGAATGACCTTCACAGGGATATTAGCTTGTACAGGGACTAATGTAGAAAGAGGTATAGCAAAAGGAATTTCCATAGAATGTAGCAGTGCACACTGCATGTGGTCAGGTACATACTCATGTAGCTGATGAGCACTGAAAATATGTCATATACTCAGGGCTGGTGTTAGTGTTTTGGGGGCCCCCAGTAAATGTCAAGATGGTGGCCACCTGGATAACTCCAGTCTAAGTATCACCATGCCACTGACACTCCTCCTAAGCAATATTTTAGTTCACACTGTAGAGATTTAGTAGTACACGCAGACTGAGCTGTTGCTTTGTGCAACTCATTATGTTGGACCATTTCACAGAGGAATATTCAGTTTCTGGCATTTAGTTGCACCAATGATGCATTGCAACAACTCTATGTACAGAGTTGGACTTAGGTGAAATGGTGCAGTAGGTACTGCCTAGGATTTACCCCCCCCCACACACACACACACACACACACAAATACACATCATCCAGTGCTCCCCTGATTTCCCCACATCCTGGGCTCCCCACACCACGCACATTACTTTTCTCACAATTTGACTTACTCTTCAGCTTTTTCATTAAGCCATGACTTTCCATATGATCTGAAGTGCATTTTAAAGATTTTTACACAACCTTTTCATCCAATGAGGACTTAAACAGAAATTATGATTAAAGAGGGATATTCAGTGTTGCTGTTCATCTCTAGCTTTCCTTGCATCCGTTTAACATACCTTTCCTGACCAAGACAGCACAGTAGTAACTGTGTAGGAAACAGCTCAGTTAGCCAGGGCCCTCAGATTCCTTAGGGTTATAGATGGTTTGGAATGCATTGAGAGCATTTTTCCAACCTTTTAATCCAGTGGTAGCCTGAATGAAAATCATAAGTAGGAAAAGAATTTCAGTCTTTTTTTTTTCTTTCAAGGAAGACATGAATTGTGTCCAAGGCTTAATATTCACAGTTGATAATATAGCAACTCACAATAAACTAGCAAGACAGCTGTTGTGAGGGTACTCAAATCCTATCTGGGAATATTGCCTGCCTGCCTATCCTACCCCCCCCCTAAAAAAATCCCTGCCTGTGCACCCCTCTGGTGTTAGAGTGGGATGAAAGCAGAGGTTTAAATGGCCACAGTCATCTATTTTAAGTATGCATAGCATTCCTTCTCGCTCATTACCCTTACCTCCCCAAAGGAAGCCATTTATATACATGCCTGATGTGTGATTGTCGGGAAAGTGAAAAAAGTAGTGATTACAGTGATGTATTCTACTTTCTTGCTCCTAGACAGTACACTGCCCCTACACAAATTATAATAACCTTCTTTGTATATCTGGTCTGTGATAAAAGTAAAAAAACTATGACTGCACTGTCCCCATCCCCAGCAGAAGCTATAATGACCTTCTGTGCGCACCTCAAAGGTTTGATTGTGAGGAAATGTAAAGAAGTAGTGACCTCATCATCACTAGTGCCCCATACAATGTAAAGCAACCTTGTGTAGACACATCTGAGCAGGGCGGGTTTTAGGATAGATGTGGCTGAGTGCAGAGGCCACCATTAAATCCAAGTTAAAATCCATTTATACATTCTGGTATTTTTTAAACACACACACACACACGTGCATGTGGGGCAAGAAAACTCACATAAGTTGCATGTTCACCTTCAGGAAAACCAGAGGACTTCTATTTTACCGGCTGCATGTTTTTGAGTTGGTGGGGTTAACCAGAGCACATGGATAGATGCACACCCAGACAGTAAGGGCATGGTGGGTATTCCCTCCATTGAAACTAACATCATATCCAGATTTAGGCACCTGCAATACCCTTGGCTACACACACACACACACACACACACACACAAAGCCAAGAACTCAACGAGAGCAAAACACTGTGACATGGCAACAATGTTACTCGCTGCACTACAGTGACAATGAACAGTTGTTTTCACATACATCTTTCTTCCAAACCACTAAATATAGCCACCTATCATGTGTGAGGTATATGTCTGTGATGATAAAAGAAAATATGGCCAGCTTGTTACTCTTAAATACTCTGTAGCCTCATCTCCCCAGACACAGCATCATGGTAGTGCTTATGATGTTTTTGTTTCAAAATGAAAAACTATAGCCAGCTTGTTAACTTACACTGCAACCATAGCTCTCAACCTTCCATCTCCAAAATGAGGAACACTCACCTTCATAATGTGGAACAAATGGGCAAAATGTGGAACACATACTAATGGCTTACTAACAACGTCAACTAGGAAGGTCATAGGATGGTTAAAATATGTTGGTTTTACTTATAAAGCAGATCCTTTAATGAATTAATATGCTTAATTTCTATTTACCATGGATTTCACTTAAAAAAATTCCTAACACTGAATGTGTGACAGATTCTTTCAATGTGGAACTTCGAGTAACATAAACCTTTTAAGACCCCAAATGAGGTACATTCCTCGCAATGAGGTACACTTGAGAGGTATGACTGTAACGCACACACTATAACATTTCTAATTTTGCAATGATTTCAGCAAATAGCAATACACAGTGCAGCACAGGTACTGTCACACCAGTTAGGAGACTGTCACCAAACAGCAGGGGTAGGTCACTTTTATTCACCTCATCAAGGAGTAATGCACACCTGTCATTCTCTCTGATTTCACAGAATGTCCCTGATTAAACATAATTTTCCTTTGTCCCTCATAAAAAAGTTTGTTTTATTGGTAAATCATTCAGGATTACAGATAGTCAATAAATCCATACATCAGTGCTTCAAATGTCTTATTGTGCAAAAATCCATGTTGGTGCAGGATGTGCTATTTTATTAACTTTTAAGGGAATAAGAGTAATATTTTAAAGGTTTTCCTGATTTTGAGCCTTTATTCTGCAATTAGTTTTGGATTTCCCCAGATTCCTTGAACAAAGCAGTTGAGAGTTATAGTATCTGTTATTCTGCCAGTAATTATAAAACTCCCTGAAAGAGAAAATCTTTCCTGAAGATCGAAGCATCAGCTCTTCTTAAAACCCATGATGAGCAGCGAGATGGACACTCTGAGCCGCTGACCAGTAGTGCTTACCTCACTGATGTTCAGTCACCGATTACTAGCCTTATCCTAACAAGGTTATATCACAACCCTGCTTTTGATAAAGTACATAATTGGAAACTGAATAATCTTTTTTGTACTCATTTTCCACAAGTAGAAGCTGCTTTGGTGGGGCCCCACACTGCCAAGGATGATTGTAGGAGACTGTTGCAGCCAAGGGTATTGCAGGTGCCTAAAGCTGGCTATGATGCTAGTTTTAGTGGAGGGAATGCCCACCAGCAGGATTTAACTACATCAAGGGCACTGTCAGTGGTAAAATATTTAATGAAATTGTGAAACTTATTTCTTGGCAAAAGACTGTTACTATAACCAGAGATATCTTTCAATTTAAACAAGAGTTGTTATTACCCACCTGGTTTATTAAGTACACAAGACTGTTATACTAGCCTTTGTTGGCTTGACAAACATGTTACAAAATATCAAAATAAGATAAATTGTTGCTTTGGTTGGGGGGGGGGGTTCTCAGGACCAGGAGGCCCCCAGCAACTGCAGGGTTCACTGGTGCCTAAAGCCAGCTATGGATATATTATTTAGATGTTGAACTTTTTCAATATGCTTGGACCTGAATTAAACAAAATGCAAATGGTTATATATTTCTGCATAAATAGAATAGAAAGACTAATCAATGTTATGGTGTACACTTCTGCAGTGTGTTTGTGTGTTTAAGAGATAGATAAACACATTAAGAATGTTCTGCTTTTTTTGAACCAGTAACATTTACAATGGAGGTGAAACAGGTCGACATCATCAAGCATTGTGGAGTATGAGAGATGACAAAAGGGAAGATGGTTAACGCAGACCATTTAGCCGTTGTAGTAATACTGAATAATGACAATTTAATCAAAATATAAAGTCCTTTTTTTTTATAACAAAGTGATGGAATGCTTGCAGTAGTTTTCTCAGACAAAGACAGAAAGAATCGGCACCAAAGCAAAATTAAGTAAAAGGGACACACCACCATCTGCTGGCAGATTTGTTGCAGAAATGATTTCTCTAGAACATAGTTATGTCAAGACAGAACTGTGAATGCGGTTTTATGGCAGACAATAAGCACATGGTAACTAATCTCTGTTGCAATACACATGGGAACAAAGACATGAAACATTCTGAAACAATATGAGACATTTCTTTGGAATGACACTGCATTTAAACAAGACTTGAATATTTCAATATTTTAAAATTGTAAATCACCATTTTAGGGTAGATAAAACTATTACAACATTAAGCCTATAGCACTTGCTTAAAACAGTATCCTCCAAACAGGAGATAAAGCTGGAAATGATATTTCAACAATCGAGATTTCACTAAAAGTAACTCATATAAAAATAAACTTTACAGGCTCAATACAGTGCACTTTACTTTCATACATTTTATTTCATTTCATTTATTTATTTACATTTGATTATCAGGAAAATCTGACTGGGAAGAAGCCCATTTTCTGGCATGTGGAGAAAAGCTCCAAAGTATTACAAAAACTTTTTTAAGAAAAATAATTTTAGTCTTCAAAAATAATAAAACTTCTACAGTTTTAATAATTATACCAAGTTAGATGTAGTGTGAAAACATTGGTTAACAATCAATTCAACTTATGTGACAATGATTAAATATCTAGAAAAATTTTAGACACTTTAGAGAAATTAAAGATAAGTTTGTATAATATAAACAGGAACTGCAATATGAAGAAAGAGAGCTGAGGAAAGATATAGATTGAAGTAAGCAAGTGAGTGAAGAAGGGGGAGTAAGGAGGTATAAGGCATGAATAGGTACTTGTTCATATTTAGGGATATAGTTTATCCTGGGTTTGAACAAGAACACACACAGATTTTGGCTAGATTGAACAAGAACAGAGACAAATTTTGGTTAGGGTGAATCATTTTTAAGGACTAGAGGGAGGGTATTGCCGCGGTGGTGCAGCAGTTAGCATTGCTGCCTCACAGCAAGAGGTTCGCCGGTTCGATTCTCCGCTGGGGTGCCTTCTGTGCGGAGTCTGCATGTCCTCCCTGTGGTCGCGTGGGTTTCCTCCGGGTACTCCAGTTTCCTCCCACATCCCAAAGACATGCAGTAGGTGGATTGGACACTCTAAATTGGCCCTAGGTGTGAGAGTGTGCGTGTGTGTGCCTTCTGTGAAAGGTTGGGCGCCGGGCTGGCAACTCGACACTGTAAAAACTCCACTGCCAATCTTGAGCGGACAGATGATCTGCTGTGGCGACCCCTAACCGGGAAAAGCCGAAAAAAGAAGAAGAAGAAGAGGGAGGGTATTGACCTAATGGATACAGGCAAGGAGGAGTTCCAGGCCTTAGCAACATGGTATTAGTACAGACCATACCAGCAGATTTGTGACATTTCTGGACACAGAATTGGTTTTGGCCACTGAATCATACTGACCAAGTGGAAGCATAGTTGTGTAGAATGCTATTTGTTGATGGATGGATGTCAGACAAGTTTATAGATGGTAAGAAGCTGTGTATATGTTTGTTAATGGAGTAATTCTAACCAATCTAGGGTTTTAAGTGCCACACAGTGGTGGGTTCTGAAGGCTGTGTTTGCTGAATATGTATCCAATTTATTAAAGTAGTCTTCAGGTTTTGCTTTTTGTCAAACCTGAATGGACAGAAGTAAGTAGTGGCAAGTGTAGTTTTAGTTCCGTTGGTGAAGAACATTTTTGGCTCTGTAAGCAGTCCTAGTTTTTGGTGATTTTTTTTATGCAATTTTGTATATGCAGGTCAAATTTAACATTATCACCCACTTTCATCTCTAATAATTTGCTATGAGAAGTGACTTCAATGGTTGTATTATTAAGAGAGAGGATTTTATATATATATTTTTTTTCATGAGAGAGAGATTTGGGGGAAAAAAGAAGCAGATATTTTGGAAGGGGCTGAGCATGAGTTGTGATGTTTCAGTGGCTGTTAAAGCTTCCTGAGTAATTTTTTGGAGATATGTCAGGTTGTCTGATGTGCATATGAGTGTGAAATCATCTGCATATTGTATCAGGGAAGCCTGTTGTGTGGATGTGGTAGGGGGTTATTGATGAGAATGTTAAAGATGGGGGGACAAAGGATAGAGCCTTGTGGTACACCGGGGGTGACTAGGAGGTACAAAGAGGGAAGGTGGAGTGCAGTTTTACTGACTGATACCTACTGGACAGGTAGCTTTTGAACCAAAGAAGGCTGGGCTGAGATAAACCTAATGAAGTAGAAGTTTGCTGTGACAAACTGTGTCAAAGGCTTTAGACGAGTCGAGGCAGAAGGAGGAGACCAGTTTGCCATTATCTCTGGCTTTATTAACAGGATCTATAAAAGCTGGAAGTGCAGTCTGAGTGCTGTGCAATGGATGAAGGCCGTCTTATGTGGGGGAGGGTAGGAGTTCTTCCAGTAAGAGATAGCTTAGCAATTGTTTTGGGGTACATTTTTCAGGTATTTTGGAGAGGTAGGGGTGATAAGATTGCTATAGGTCTAAAGCTAGTGATGTCTGCTGAATTTCCTTCTTTGTGTAGAGAGATAATGTGTGAATATTTGCAGACAGATGGAAATGTGGGATTCCTGGATTGAGACTGGACATGCAATGCTACTGGCTGCTATTTTAAGATACACACTTGGGAGGTCATTTGCTGAAGTAGAGCTTGTTTAAGAATAGTTTTACATAAGGTATGGGCACAGATTTGAAGGTGAAAGTGGATGTAGTGATATGTGCCTGTTTTCCAGAGTTGGGATTTTTCTGAGAAGCTGTACAATCTATGAAATAACTTGAATTCTATTGCAGTTTCGAGTTGTGAATTGTTGGGAGAGAGATTAGGGTTGAATTTTTGTCCAGAATGTAAGTTTTCTTTAATGGCCAACCAGAAATTTGTAGGGTTATGTTTACTGTTACAAATGTTGTTGTTGCTTTTTAATACAGTTGTGGAACATTCTGATATTTTTGCCATATTGTAGTGTTTCATATTTTTATATTTTTGCCATTATTTTATCAAATTGCATCATACATTTTCAGTCTCTTCCTCCGAAGAGGTACAAGGCTAGTTAGGATATTTATGAAAGATGTATTTAATTCATTTACAGTGTCATCTAAGGGCAGGATTTTACAATGTAAAAATCCATAGTAGTAATGAATATTTCTGGTTAAACTTGGACAGGTTGTGTAATGTTTTATAAACATACTGTTTACGTGAATGTGTGAGATGTCTAATTATATAGACTGGGAGATTATCACTAACAGATCCTGACATTGTATCTGTATTTACAAAGATCTGATACTAGGATCTAGTCTAATAAGAAATTTGATGTCTTGCTGTAATGTGAACCTCTCAACTGTACAGATTTTTGCCTCATATTTCTGGTCTGTTTTTCATAAAAGTGTGGTTTTGGGGCAAATTAGTGACAAATCATTAAAGATTGAAGTTAGAAAATTATGACAGACATTTGAGTTTCAGAGTTCATACCCTTCAGAAAATTCATGCTAAAGCAAAACATGTTATTCTATTAACTTTCTAAGTTTGTAAGAGCAATACTTAAAAATTGTCCCTATTTTTGGGCCTTTGCCCCACTTTTATTTATGGCTTTGTCCAGATTTCTTGCTCTAAGAGGTTGAGAGGTATGTGTGGGGTATTAATTTGTTGTATGAAACTAAAGGAGTTCACTCTAGATGTAGGGGAGTTAGAGTTTATATCCAACCATTTGATACTGACTTCTTCTTTCGGATTTTCCCGGTTGGGGATCACCACAGCGGATCACCTGTCTGCTCATGATCGGCAGTGGAGTTTTATGGTGTCAAGTTGCCAGCCCAGCACCCAACCTTCCACAGAAGGCATACACATGCACGCACTCACATCTGGGCTAATTTAGAGTGTCCAGTCCACCTACAGCATGTCTTTAGGATGTGGGAGGAAACCAGAGCACCTGTAAGAAACCCACATGACCACAGGGAGGACATGCAGACTCCGCACAGAATGCACCCCAGCCGAGGATCAAACCAGAGAACCTTTTGCTGTGAGCAGCAACACTAACCGCTGCACCACTGTGCCTGCTTCACCACTTGATATTGACATCACCTAGTAATATGTTATTGCATGGAACTGTTATGGATATCCAGTGTAGGATATCTTCCAGTGCAGCTGTATTGTCACCGGGAGGGATGTAAAGGGCACTAATGCATATTTATTTATTTTCATGAAAGTAATATGAAGCTCTGCTGACCTGAATTTTGGAATTGGTTTGTTTTAGAGGAAGATGTGGTAGATGTTGGGAAATATTAAAGCACCACTTTTATTTTCCTCTTTATACAGTCACTACAGATATTTTACCTGGGAGATATAATTCCAAAGTCATTTATGTTGGGGTTAAGCCAAGTTTTAGTTACAGTGAGAATATCAGGCAGGTGCTGGGTAATCCAGGCAGGTAGTTCAGTCATTTTATTTCTTATGCTCTTAATAATTATGGTGTCAAAAGTTAGATTACCAGGATGGGGACTAACCATCGGTGGGTTAGAACAGCGTGGGAAGAGAATTGTCTTGATGTTGATTGTAATAGGTGGTGCCAGGTTTAGGGGGAATGTCTCTGTTAAGCCATAACTGATGCCAGGCTAAAAGTGAATGTTTGTGAGAATAAAGCAAATCCTTTTTGGTATGTTAGTTTTTCTCTTCTGTTTCTGGCAGGATTACTTGCCATGTATGTTCTCCTAGTAAACACTTTCGTTTGACCAGATATGAAAGGACAGGGTGAGGAGTTAGCTCTCAGACAGGAACGCACTGACTTGTAAGATAACAGACAAGGAATTAACAGCATTGGAATGTAATGGACAGTGAAACAACACAACTGGGATTCAGGTCAAGAAGAAAGAGATGTGAAGGTATTTGGACAAACTGACTGTTGTGTTGAGTAAGGGGCTAGTCTCTGTAGCAACAGTGAAGTCTCCAGAAGTACTTTGGCTGTATAGTTGTTACATGCTGAAATGTTGAAGATGTAACTGTGGATTTGCTGTGATAACATCTTATCTGTGAGAATTAGCTAGTCATTTTAAGGTACAGCACGTCTTGTAGCAGCTAGCTAGGAAACCGAGAGAGCTGGAATACAAATTTTTTTTCTGTATGAATACTATGTTTATGGCACTTTACTTTAATTTTGCCTGTGTGCCAACCCAACTATATTTTATTCTGCATTTGAGCCATTTTGATTACTTTTAAGCTACTGTGGCTAGTATTTATGTATGTATTACAATTGTATATATTGACTGTTAATTAGTTGAGAAAGGGGTAACCGTTTTTACACTGAGGAATAATAAACTGTAAAGGCATTGTCCTCAAGACTGCTTCAGCTGACTACCTGTGAAAGAGATATTAATTGGTACAATAAGATCATACATGTAACTGGATGTCTCTGACTTTTTTCAGAGTTGTGGCAGTATTACCACACCCAGGAAGAAAGCTGTGTGGAATTCAAGGATTCAGCAGCCTTCCCTGGAAATTGTGTGCATGTGTGTATATGTGAAAAATAATACTTTGTATGAAAGAAAGTTGCTGCAGATAGAGGTATGTTGGGAGAAATTAGTTCACGGAGTGAGTGATGTGGCTCTGTAAGTGAGTAGTGTGCAGTATAATTTCAGTGTGCAGGTTGAAAACCCATGACCAGGCAGTAGTGCAGAATCCCCCTATGCTCTTAGAGACAAGGTAGTACTTTGTGGATTATTCATTAAAACAGACTGGGGAACAGCAACTATGTTACATCTGGTGGCAAGACTGTCACCAGTTTTTCACATTTAGTGGCAGTGGTGACCACTAGAGTAAGTCACAGTCTCCTCGTGGGAGGATTTTAATATATCAGATTACTACTGATTCTTGTTTTTGGAGAGTATTTTTCCAATTAATTTTATTTTGATTTGATTTGAAATGGAGTGAATCGGTCAATATTTAGGGTAAAGGTGAGGGATGTCATTAAATAGGTTGGATGTGATGTGTAGAGAGTTTACGGATGAAGTATGAATAGCTGGTTGAGAGAGAGCTGAAGAGATATTGAGAGCTTTTATTGAGTCATGGTAGGATGAGAGATGGCTCAGTAGGAGGAAAAAAATACAGCATAAGCTGAGGAGTAAAATGATCAAGTAAAGGGATTGGTATTTTACTGATGGCAGGTTGTGGGACGGAGGAATCAAGAAGGAAGCAAAACGTTGCAGGGCCCTAGGATATTTAATGGTGCCGGAGTCTGAAAGATGGTAGGAAGTAGGAAGTATTTCTACGAAGGAAGAGATTTAGGCCCTCTTTGTATTTTCACTTATGTTTCTGAAATATAAGAATAAGAGGGCTTGAAAAGACAGAGTTTGAGGATGTAGTTAAATAGGAAATTGTTAACGGTTTATATCGGGAAAGTAGAAGTTAAAATGTAGAATAATAGAAAGGTTCTGATAGGGAGGGTCTGAGTATGAGAAGATATAGTGCAAAGCAGTATGGGAGAGAGAAAGGTTGTTGGGAATAATGCTAAATGTTAGATGGAAGTTGGGAAACAGGAAAATAGTAATCAGAGTGCTTGTATAACTGCAGTAGAGTTGTTTGGGGAGGGTTACGGAGAATGTGTCACAGGTGAAATGTGTATTTGTATGTGGAAAGTATAATAACTGAGTAAGAAGGGGTTGGAAATGGATGGGAGATTGCAGAGAGGCTGAGCATACTGGGCCTCCACCCTCCGTTCAGTTACAGGAAGCAATCTGTAGGTGGTATAGAGCAATTAACAAAGAGGCACAAACAGATTTTCTTTGCTTTACTAAATTCAAAAAAACAGGAAGTTAGGGAAACTAAGTAAATGGCATATACAGTGTAATAGACTGATAAGTAATTGGCATATACAGTGTAATAGACTGGTCAAGGCAAAGGACAGTGGTCATCTTAGTAAGTGGTCCTTAGAGTGCAAGGACTACTTTGTGGGAGGGAACATCACACTCACTTTCCAGCAGACAGCAGGTAGGCATTTGACTAGTTTAAGTTAAAACACAGAAAGGCTTTTCACTTAAACTTGTTTACATTGTCCAGTAATGTTATTCTCAATGAAAAATTTGAGAGTTGGGCCTTGTGGTAGAGCTCTTTCAGTACTGGGGTCAGGAATGGATGAACAGACCACAAGCTATTGTACAATGACAGTATTCTCAGTGATAACATTAATTATATTATTTGCTTTAACACTCTATATATTTTCTGACAAATTTAGCTATTGCTGCAGTTAACATTTGAAATTGTAGTCATTCTGTTCCAAATTCAGGTAAGTACATTTTAAATGCATTTAACGGTAGCAAGAAATTATTTTTCTTTATGTGCAATCACCTTAAATTGTATGATATGGGGTTATTTTGAATACATAGCCACACTACTGTACTGTGCATATATTTCAAATGTTTCTTCTAATATGTCTTTAAAAAATAAGGAATTTTGTTGTTGTTGTTGTTACTGTTCAGTGTTTACCCAGAGGCTTTGCAGTAACAATTGTATGAACAGTCTCTTCTGCTATGTGTTGAACTGTAATCTTTTTTATTTATTTATTTATTTTGGAGCAAGTCATGGCTAACAAGAATATTTGTACCTACCAGCCAACACGCACTCACATTTATGCAAGTAAATTCATGCTGTCTTCATAGAAGATATTATAATCCCAGTAACTCTTTACTTTGGATAGGAGTGAAACATTAGTTACTTAGTGTATGGCACAGTTAGTTAGTATATTATCAGTATGTTGTGCATTTTAATGAACAGGGCAGTGTCACGAAAGGAGATACTGCCAGCCCAGCTATCTGGAATTTTGTAAATAATTGTGTCATTTATGAATATCAACATGAGTCATATGCTTGTGTTACAAATGTATTAAAACTGTATGTTATGTGTATATCAAACTGCTGGTATAGAAGTGTGTGTTGAAAAGGGTTTATGAAGTATTGAACGTAAAGATGTATCCACAGTGTACCCTACTAGAAAAGAGCAGAAATGTACATACACTATTGTAACTGTTTAAATGTATATATTCTAGCAGGAGAAACTTAAAACATAAGAGGTTAACTTCAGAAAAATAGCTGAAATGAAACTATTTTATGGCCATGTTATCTTTCAGTTTCAGTGCAGTAACATATACAATGTCTAGAACTAGAGGTTCACTGTATTGTCTTGGAAGTGTTTTTATTGTTTTATGACTTCCAGGATCTGCCTTATATCTAAGAAAAGCCTTGTCTATGTATTTTCACAGGTAGATGGTAAATGCTACCAGCTGCATCAATGGGGGTTTTACCCGGGACAGAGTCAGATGACAAGAAGTGATGTCATCCTGCAAGCTATCCCAGCAGTAATATTTGAGATATTAATTTAAGAACTCTCTAAGAGAGACTGAGTATTCTCTATTTTTTTGACCTGACAACATCAGCTGGAAAACCCACTCACCACATCTGCCTTGCTTGCTCTGTAAGTAAGTTAACTAGGCTATAGTAATTCTCAAGATATAGTCAGGAATATAGCAAAGCTTAATTTAGATGTTTTTCTTTATTTATTTGAGACTGTGCTGCTATGTTGTTTTAAATATTTCCTGTGATTTTGAACTCTGATGTTACTGTGATTATATATTGAATATTTTCTTGTTCTTTTATTTATTATTAAATATATTTAAACATATCATTGTGGCTGATATTTGTGAGACATATTTAAGTTCTGAGAGTACTTGCATATTTATATGGTGACACTGTAGGCCACTCCTAATAGCCTTGTTCTTGATCAAACTACCATTTGTATTAACAGTAAGATTGGGCACCCTTTGTTAAAAGCCTTAAAGTAGCTGATAATGAGCTGGTTGGTGGCAGTGAAAACTACTTTATAGACTGAGCAGAAGGGGGCATAGCTAGTACACCTGTGCCAGCCTTTCCCAGGTGTGTATATGTGTGTGTGTGTAAATGAAACCTCAAAAGTGTGTGTGTGTGTCAGCTACTTGGGCAGGGACACAAAGCACTGGCTGGGCAGAGAGGGTGCTGGAGGTCTTGGCTTGGCCACTTAGCTGAGATCTCAACTCTATAGCTGTGCCAGTGGGGAGTCTTACTGGGGATCTGGAGAAAGAGGGAGAAGCCAGCCTCAGACGGATTGTGATCTCTGTGTGCTCTTAAGGGAAATTGCACTTGATGCAAGAGCTGCATCTAAAAATACTGTGTATGTACTTGTCATCCTCCCAATGTACGTCCACCACTGATGCCAGTGGTGAGGACTGAGGCTCCTTGATTACTGGGCCAGTGGTAGGGCATCACATATATTGGTTGGCAGTGGTGGGATATACATATATTGGGATTCAGTGGTGTGGATATTGAATTTCTGTAGCCTGTAAACAGTGCTCACTAAGGAAGGTGTTTGTACTCTCATTCAGCCACACAGTGAACATTCAGAGTTTCACTTTACAATAGTTTTATTTATTTTTTTTAGCTTAGTTAGTCAGGAAGAGCAGGCAAGGATGTCAGCAGAAAAGTATGGCAAGCTGACAAGAAACCAGTTGGCTGAGATGTGCCAAGACAAAGGACTGGGCATGCCAACCTGAGTAAAGCAGAGATGATTGCAGCCTCAGACACAACTGCATCACAGACCAGCAACCAGGACAACAACCAGACTGGTCTTGCGGATGTACAACTCTCAGAAAATGGACAGTTGAACCTTTCCACAGAGGACTGAAAAATCAGTCTGGAGTTAAAGAGACTTGAACTGGAGGCCAAATGCTTAAAATTAGAATCAGCAGAGAGACTGAGACATCTGGAGGCTGAAGAGAATGGGAGGCAGAGGCAACATAAAAAGGAGATGTTGACTCTTCTTCAGGGTCATGGTTGTAATGGGGAAGTGAATAACCAAACCCCAGAAGCAACCAAGGTCAGTAAATTTCTTCCACAATTTACAGAGGGTGATAATTTTGATAGTTTTATTCATATGTTTGAAAGGGTATGCAAACAGTATAATATTGTCCAAGAAGTCTGGGTACTGTTCCTGACCCCCTTACTCCATGATAAAGCTATAACTGCTATTTCTACATTGTCTGATACTGGTTGCTTAAATTATAATACAGTTAAAAATTGTTTGTTAGAGTGTTTTAAGTTAACACCTGAAGCTTATAGTAAAAAAGTTTTGTGAGCAAAGACGCAAGGCACATGAAAGTGTGTGTTACTATATTGCTGAGTTAAGCACATTTTCATAGATGGGTGAGTGGGTGTCAGGTCACCACTTATAAAGGGTTGGCAGACCTTTCAGTGAGGGAGCAAGCCCTTAACACTTTACCTGAGGACAAGAGAATCTGGTTAGTGGATAGCGAATGTAACACAGCAGATGAGCTGGGGAAAAAGGGAGACCTATGCCTAGCAAGCAGGGCATCACTGCACAGGAAAGGGATACCCAGTTCTGCTCATGGGTCTAAGGGAACAAATGGTGGGCAACCTAAACCACACCAACAGTGTCCGCCAGTAACAGGGAAGTCACTAGTTCACGTACATGGCCAGGGCCAAGGGTTAAATGTTTTAAACATAACCAGTGGGGCCATGTAGCACATAGATGTCCATGGAGGCAAGGTGGGGAACAAAAGGTGGGAGAGCCAGTAAGTAGGAATGGCAGAATGCCAGCATTAAGTTGTCTGGAGACAGCAAAGGTACCAAACCACCACAAGAGGTTATATCCTGTCTTAGTAGATGGGAAACAGGCCACTGCTGAGAGATACACAGCCTCTGACCTAAGCATTGTGAAGCCTGCAATGGTTAAAGAGGAGCACTACTTGCTTGGGCAGTCTACTCCAGCCAGAGCTTTAGAAGGGACCCCATTCCAAATACCTTTGGCTAGGGTTCACCATGACTGGGAGGGTGGAAAAGGAAGCAAGCAAGTATGTGTGTTTGAGGATATCCCTGCAGATGTCCTGATAGGGAATGGTTTGATAATACAGTACCTTGTGTGCATGCAGTTACACGCAGTTAGGCTTGGAGACAAGCATGTGGGTCTGGTAGCTTGGGGGAGACCCAGACAGACCGCAGACTTGAAGCAAGGACTGGTGAGGTGGTTACTTCAGAGAGGGAACTACCCTGTAGCAGTGAGACTGAAGTGGAGTTACAGCAGCTGGTGGGTACTGATGTTCCCTTTGACAGAGTGACTGCAAGGGCAGAGGTGAGTAGTAGTACCCAGGCTGACAGTGAGGCACCACCGTCAGAGGATGCCAGACTTCTTGTGGAAGGAGAGCTGGGAAGGGTTACCAAGAGAGAGTTGAGACAGGCTCAGCTTTCAGACCCTACATTACAAGGTCTGTGGGAGATAGCTAGTGAGGCACCTGATTCTCAAGGAAAGGGGGAATCTGTACACTGGAACAAAAGGACCGCTGAGGGAGGGCTAGAGGGGGAGAGAATACAGCAGTTGGTAGTGCCCAGAGCCTACCATCTGACACTTCTAGCCACATTCCATGACATTCCCTTTGCAGGTCATATGGGCATAAAGCATTCAAAGAGACATATTATGGAGAATGTTTATTGAGCTGAGATTTTCAGAGATGTAACAGAGTAATGGCCGGACCTGTGAACAGTGCCAAAACATAGACAAGGTAAAAACTCCTGTGACTGAGGAGCCATTTCAGAGGGTAGTTATGGATATTGTGGGGACTCTGATTACCCCAAGTTCCACAGGGAAGAAGTATAGCCTAGTGGTAATAGATTATGCTACCAGATACCCTGAGGTGGTGGCTCTGTCCTCCACTGAGGCAGAAAAGGTGGCAAATGCTTTGTTAGAGAGTTTCAGGAGGGTAGGTTTCCCAAACGAAATACTGACTGACAGAGGTGGCAATTTCATGTCAGACCTGCTGGCTTGCCTGTGTAAGCACTGTGGGGTGAAGCACCTAAAGACTACACCCTACCATCTCCACACTAACGGTCTGGTTGAGAGGTTAAACTCTACAGTAAAGACCATGCTAGGAGCATTTGCAGGCCAGTTTAAGAGGGAGTGGGACAAATATCTTCTCCATCTGTTATTCACTTACAGGGAGGTGCCCCAGAATCCACAGGTTTTTTACCCTTTGAGTTGCTGTATGGGCATATGGTGAGAGGACCTCTAGATTTGATTCATGATAACTGGAAGGGTGAGTGTGAATCTCACAAGGAGTCTGTTGTGGCATATGTCCTAAACCTCAGTACAAGGCTCAGGGAACTCATGGGCTTGGCCCAGGTGAACCTGGCAGAAGCCCAACAGCAGTAAAAGGTCTGGTATGACAGGAATGCTGGAGCCTGAGAGTATGGGTTATGGTTCTCATTCCTGTCAGACACAATAAGCTGCAGGCAGCTTGGGAGGGACCCCTCAAAGTGGTAAGGAAGGGCAGTGATGTTAACTACATGGTAGAACTGCTAGGCAGGAGGCAGGGGCACAAGTTGTTGAAACCAGCCCCAGACTGACTGTAGTCTCTGTGTGCTCTTAAGAGAAATTGCACTTGGTGCAGAGAGCTGCATCTGGAAATACTGTATGGGTACTTGTCATCCTCCCAATGTACGTCCTCCAGTGGTGCTAGTGGTGAGGATTGAGGCTCCTTGATCACTGGGCCAGTGGTGGGGCATTACAGGCAGCAGTGAAGTTAATATACTAAAACATCATAAACACTATATTATTATTAGATTTCATACCGTTCAGACAAATACTTATCATTTAATTGAATTACTTTGTTAATTGGGTAAGTGAACAAGATGTGGAAGGAATCAAAGCATGAATGAAAGCCTACAAAGACAAGAGGATTGCTTTCAAACAACACATGGATAGTAAACAGAGAGAGTCTTACAACTCTAACTGGCTGGACTGTGGATGAATGGCTGATACAAGCAAGGAGCACAATAAAGGGCACTCTTGTTTGAATAATGCATTGCCAAAAACAAACCGGCCAATTTTAACAGATGAAATACTGTTATGTATTTGTAAATGCTACTTACGTTTATATCAGTGACAGTAGTTGCCAATTATATCTCTATCATTATCTCTTTGTAGTGAAATAACTCTTCTGCTATCTGTGCTACAAATTTAAATTAGACATATATCTCTATCTATATCACACACACACACACACACACACACACACATATATATATATATATATATATATATATATATATATATATATATATATATATATATATATATATATCTATGGGATCCGGACACATGCTTGACTAACATATGTCCGAATCACAAAACACTGAACACATATGCACGAAAGTGCTTAACATCGAAAAGCGCTTCCGTGTATGTGTGCCTGTTTCGTAGATCAGACTACAGTGTGGGTAAGGGAAAATTCCCTTTTCCCCACTGTAGTGCGATCTCGGAGTGACAATATTAAAGTAGGGAGGATGTGGGGGGGTGCAGCCCCCTGCAGAAATGTAGATTTTTTTTTTAACTACACATACACGGAAGCCCTTTTCGATGTTAAGCGCTTTCGTGTATGTGTGTTCGATATTTTGTGATTCAGACAGATGCTAGTCGAGCATGTGTCCTAGACCCATATATACATATTTATACACATACGCATATATATATATATATATATATATATATATATATATATATATACACACACACACGCACACACACACCCATATATATATATATATATATATATATATATATATATATATATATATATATATACACACACACACACACACACACCATATATATATATATATATATATATATATATATATGCACACACACACACACACACACACACACATATATATATATATCTATATATATATATATATATATATATATATATATATATATATATATATATATATACATGCAAACACATATGCATATACATACATATATATATATACACACACACACACGCACATATGCATATATACACACACACACACACACACACACATATATATATATATATATATATATATATATATATATACACACACACATATGCATATACATACACACACACACACACATATATATATATATATATATATATATATATATATATATATATATATATATATCGATCTATGTCAGATATGGACAAGATCATATGATTTGATTTGAACATCAAAAATAAAAAAAAAAAACACAAACATCTATTTTTCTTTACGTTTATGCAGGGGGCAAGCCCTCCTACACACCCCCAGACCCCCTGCAAATTATATATATCAACTCTGACATGCACTAGAGTGAAGAAAAGGGCACGTTTTCTGACCCTCACTGTACCAAGATCTCAATTCAAAATTTGAGTTTTCAAAAACTTGATCATATGGTCTCTGAATTTCAAGTGTCTGAAAACTCGATCAACTGATAGGGAGGGATCCATATGCATATATGTGTGTGTGTGTTATAACTGTTTTTATTATGGAGCTTTTCTCCCTGGGCTTCATTGAAAAGGGGCTATTTTAGTAAAGTCAGACTACACAAATACAGTGAATAAATAAAAAGTACAGATTTTTGTTATACAGTTTCACTAGAGAAGGGGATATGATAACTTACACAACTATAAAAAAATGATCATTTAGGTCCCTTTCTGTATCCACACGCTAAATACGAAGTATAGATTACATTTTCTCATAAAGTGATTTTTTTTAAGCTATCATGTGTTTAATCTTCATTATTAAATGACATTAATCTGTCCAAATGACGGAATGAAGGAATAAGATGTTTAATTCTTATGTCCCACCAGGTTAAATACGCACTGTAATCTATATTTACCAGGTTACTGGGTCTATAGGAGCTAGCGTTTTGGGCTCGTGAACTCATTTACCATGAAATGGAGATGGGAAGCCCTATCAAACCTATTTCAGAAATGCATAACAGAATTAAACATTTAATTTACTCACAATTGCATTATATTTAGCTGCCTCCCAGCAATGTGCCAGGTGCGTCTCGGTTCCTGCGATGTATGTTTTAATCATGATGACAGGCTGCAGGTTATTATTTTGTTACACTGCTAAAGTGCTTAATTATGCTACAGACTGAAATCTATTAATTAGCATAAGTTAACAGAAGAAAATTCAAAATGTGTTAAAATCTTCTAAAATGTAGATGTGCAATCACCATGCAATGTTTACATCTGCACTTTAATGATTTTAGCACATTTCTGCAGTCTGATATTTCTCATTTATGGGGCTGAGGGTGAGAATAATTTAATAAAATGTGTAATTGATTTTTAGAGATGTGCTTATTTAACTCAGCTGGCAAACAATCAGGACCTGCCGCTCTGGAATATTTTACCTAAGTCACCTATCTATGTCAAGGCAGACAAAAAGCAGAAGAAATGTATTTATTTCTGCAGAAAAGACAACTGTGACATGCAATGACAGTGGTGTGTATATTTGTCAGTGAAAAAACATTTTGCTTGCACACAGGTTGTAACAATTGTCCTCAAATGATTTGTAAGTATTCAGTATGAAATCAGTATTTTGTGTATTTGAATTATAAATGCCTGTGATGCTAATGATTTTATTATCATGAATATCTTGATACAACCTCGCGGGATACAGAATAACATTACAACTCTTTTTAACACCTATAGGAGTTCTGTACCTGATGGACTGTTAACATCTTTATTTTGATAAACCAGTCAGAGTAGGAGAGACTGCAGTTGTTATACACCCTTACAAGTGATTTAGTCCAAGTCACTGCATGGCTAATTTGGCATGTAGGAAATATTTTAAGGTGCCCCACTGGGTGGATTTTAAACATTCCTTATAATGCTGGCATCCAGGAATTCAAGCAGAGGCGACCAGGATGAAACGGCTTTAATTTTGCAAGTGTTGTAACAATGTGTAAAAGTTTCTGGTCTGAGTATTCTGTTCTTATATCAAATGAAATACATTTTAGTGATGAAGTTAATATGCCTCGAAACAAGAGTCCTTCCTCATCTTTGATACTGTCTCCTACCTTTATGAAATCTACCAAGTCTAGTGGAGGGGAAGAAGGTGTTTGCTGGATGTGACAGTCCTTTTCTTGTTCTACAGCTTCAGTTTAAATAAGGTGAGTTCATCTGCTGTTTTAGTTAATTACTTATTAAGTTAAATCTGGTAACTTCTGAACTATTCACATGCTAAGAACTGGTTGTGTGCATTTAGACTTGGTGGGCTGTGGCTGTATGTTTTGCTGTTCAACTTCTACTGGTTTGGAGACTAGCTGATTATAAAAAGATTCACATAGATATAAATATATCTGTATCTATAGATAGATAGATAAATAGATAGATGGTGGAGTGGTATAAGAGTAGAAGTGATTTAGTCATGGTGGATTTGAATTGTCCAAGAGCATACTGAAAGATCCCTAGCTCCATAGTAGAGATGGATGGGTAAGAAATAAAGTTTTTCTAGTAATGAGTGACCCAGACAGCCTGTGTGGGGTGGGAGTGTATCAGAAAGGACAGATCTCTGTATGGTGATTAACATAGACACATGGGACAGGGGTCTCCAAATAATAGTGCTGTTATACAAAAACAGTCATATACAAAAACAGTCATACCACTGTGTAGTTTAGTGTTGCAGAAGGTAAGAAATAAAGTGTGGGTTTGGGACAATGCATTACATTGAGATGGGAGTGGGCCAAAGATCGGTTAAGATGTTGCCAGCAAATTAAGGGACAAACAAGTTAATTATGTGTCAGGGAAGGATTACTGAGGGATGTGGGCAATGATTTGAGGAAAAGGCAAAAAAGGAAAACCAGAAGAGCAGGAATGTGAAGCTTTCATTTAGGGTAAAGTTGAAAGCATACAGAGATGCAAGATGATAGGAGGTAGAAGAGGCAACAAAGAGACAGGCACAAGGTGATAAAGCAGGTGAAGGTAGCAAAGGGGAAAGTTTAAATGGCATTGGTAGATGTGAAGAGAGGAAACAAAGGATTTTATGCATATTGCAGAAATGAGAATGCAAGGTACTGACCTGATCAGACCAAGAAAGGATGCCTCAGAGACGATACAGTGAAAAAACAATATGGAATCAAATAAGTACTTTACCTTGGTGTTCAACAAGGAAAGGGGTGAGGGTGCCATCCTAGAACACAGTGCATTGTGGGGAGAGCAGTAGAAAGCACTAGGCCTTAGATGAAGGAGGTCAGAGGGAAGTGACTGTCCAAAGGAAGGATAACACAGGAACCACATAGATCCCTTAGAATCTTCAGGAATTCAGCATGCTAACAGATCACTAGATGGAAATGTTCAGCAAGTCGTTGTTCAATACAGAACTTCCCAAGGACTGTATGAGTAGTACTACAGCATAATAATAAGCAGGAAAAGTCTGGGGGACTACTGGTCCTGTTAGCCTAGCAGCATTTTCAATGAAAGTCCTTGAGAAAATTATGTAAGAAAAGTTGATTCTTTCTGCAGAACACAACAAAAGGGTAGCAACCAACATAAAACCATTCTCAGAAGTAGCTTTCAACTGAAGATGAATGAATTTTATGAGAGGTATAAAGAAGGACTGGATAGAGAAGCACAAGGTGATGTGATCTACTTGGATTCAACCAAGGACTGTGATACACTCCTTCACAGGAAACTGCTAGAAAAACTGCAGAGGTTATGGACAGAATAAAGACTGACGTGATGTACTGCATCAAGAAAATGATGTGGTAAGAGAGATGATTTTAGCAACAAGGAATGAGACTTGTAGTGTAAAGAAGGAGTGAGGTGTGGGTCCAGTATGACTCAGCAAATACAATCATAGGAGGTTACCAGGCTAATTGCCCTATGGCCCTTACAAGCCTAGCCAAGTACAACCCCTGTTTCCAAGAATTATCAAGGTATTAAACAGATCTAAGTGAACAACTTCTGCCCTTCTCCAAAAGGGACACAGACGAAACTCTTCAGGTGAATTTGTAGTTTCCCATCCAATCATCCAAATTACACTTAAATAGGGTCAGTGAGGGGCTCTGCTTCACCTGAATTTGAAGTTTGTTCCAGAGAAGAGGTAAACTCTATGAGACACTTCTGTCTCTCCAGCAAGTCCTGTTGATGTCACATTGTTGAGTTCTCTAGAGCAAGTGCATCTTACACCATTTAATTTATAAATGTGCAGCATTTCCATTAGAACAGGATCTGAGACTGCTTTATATGCAAGGCAGAGGTCACCTCTGAGTAGTCTGTAAGACACAGAGCATATGGATTGTGATTTCAGTCGGCCAGTGTATGACATATGCTGAAGACCCTGAATTTTCTTTGTAAGAAACCTTTGAGGTATTTCCAGTTGCTGCAGGTACCTGGTAAGGTACACACCAAAGGTAGCATTGTACTTTATTATTGGCTTGATAAGTGAGGGATACAGGGGGTCATAACCTTTTTTGTTCTGGATGCAATGCCCTTACTTATGAGGTGGGAGATGTAGAAAGGCTTTCTTATCACTGTGGAGATGCGGTGATTAAAGGAAAGATTGCTGTTAACCTGTGTGCCCAAATCTCTCACCACTGATTGCATGCTTAGGGTGTTGTTATTAATGTAGTAGTCTGCAAGGACGTTGCTGTTGCTGAAGAGGATGATAATCATTTTTTGCATTGAGTTTCAGGCCATGACTTTGGCACCAGTTGTTTGTCTGTGTAAGTCCCTCTTGTAGGATGTTAACATTATTTGGGGACTCGATGATTACACCCAGTTTGTAACCATCAGCAAACTTTGTCACCCATAGGCCTTTTGTCTTGGCCTCTACATCCAAGAAGTAGACTCCAAACAATAGGGGCCCCAGCACCCATCCCTGTGGAACACCACTGGTTATGTGTCTGCTGGTAGAAGTAGAGTCACCTATTTTAACTGTGTGTATTCTATGGCTGAGACAGTTTTTTCAACCCATATGACAATATAAAGGTTGATGTCCAGCTGGATGAATTTATCAATTATGCCTGAGTGGGGAAGTGTCAAAGACCTTGCCCAGGTCCAGGTAGGTTGTATGCATGGATCTGCCTTCGTCCAGGGCTTTCTTGACTGTCTCAAAGAATTCCACCAAGTTCAAGAGACACGATCTCCCTTTAATGAAGCCAAAATGGGTTGGTTCAAGCATTTGGAGGTCCCCTATATCATTGTTGAGAAGGTCTGTGATTATTCTTTCCATAGCCTTGCAGATTAGGCTGGTCAGGCTTATGGGTCGATAGCTCCCAGGGTCAGTAGAGGTGCCTCCTTTATGTAATGGGATGATGGTTGCTGTTTTCCATTCAGCTGGTACAAAACCAGTGCTTAGGCTGTGGTTAAAAAAAAGAGTAGCTAGTGGTGCAGCTAGTTCCTGTTTTAATCCATTTAGAATGCAGCCAGGGATATTATCAGGTCCCATTGGCTTTGAAGAGAGCATTTACACCTTACTCCTTGGAGATACTAGGTGGAAGGCAGGTGGTAGGGACGATTTGGGGGATATGTGGCTGGGACAGGGGGGAGACATTTTCATTGAACATGTCATTTAGCAGGTTGGCTATTTATACAGGTTCAGTATATGTGATGCCATTAACAACCAGTTCTGCACAGATCTGGGTGTTTCCTTTAAGGTTTCTGATGTAGTTAAAGAAGCCTTATGGTTATCCGTAGTGAAGGAAGCTAATTTGGATTCATAGTTAGTTTTAGAATGCCTTATGAGGTGTCTTATTTGATTGTTTAAGCTGAGGAGGGAGTGCTTCCAATTCAGACACCATTCCTTCCTGCTTTTGGACAGCAATTTCTTTCTCTTATTTTATGATCTGTTAATGGTGAATGTCCACCAGGCAGGCTTGTTCTTTCTTGAGGATCTGGTTTTAGTCCTGTCAGGTACGGCTGAGTAAATACATTTGTTTAGATGCTTATACAAGGCATTGGTGTAAATCCCAGTATACAAGTGTCCATTCCATCAGTGATAGCAGGGGCTATGCAGCTATTAATGCTGTCATTTATTAGGTTGTAATTTGCTTTGGAGAAGTTTTTTAGTCTAATTGCTGCTAATGGGGGTCAGATGTTACTGTTACTTCTAATGAGACTGATTTATGATCAGACCTCACTAGGGAGGGTTGCACACATGGGATGGTGCAATGATCACCCAAGTTAGTGAGCACCAGATCCAAAATGTTTGGGGCCCTTGTGGGGTTGTTAATAAACTGATCCAAGGCATTGGAGTTGATGAAGTCAAAGAACCTATGGGCAAGTGTGTTAGTACATCTATAATTTACCAAATCTATGGAAGGGTAGTTAAAGTCAGCTAAAACGCAAGTGATTGGTTGTATCTTGAATCAAAGTATGTAGTGTAGGTATCCTGGCTCATGGAGGGAGTCCTATAACTGGCACTAAGTTGGAGAGGTGTCTTACTTACAGTCAATTGGATCAGGATTAATTCAAGGGAATCATTTTAATCTAGAGATATATTTATCTTTTGATGAATATTGATACTCCACCTCCTTTAGTTCTCACACTTTCAGTTTGTGGTCTGAATGTGTGGAAGGCATTTTACCCCAGTGTGGCTGGGGTGCTTTCCACGGCCTTAAGCCAAGTCTCTGTGACGGTACAGATGTCAGCATCTTCTAAGGTGAGGGCTGCTTCCAGTGAGTGCAGTTTTATGTTTAAACTCCTATTGTTTAGCAACATAACCTTGAGGTTGCTTTTGAAGATATTTTTACATTGGGAATTTTGTTTTTGTGACATTGCCCTAAGAAAAGCACTATGGGAGAGGCAAAAGCCTTAGCCAGTAACCAAAATCCCAGCAGTGACAGATGAACATCTCTGGCAAAGCAGTATGATCTATCTACCATGCCATCCCAGGCTGACAGGTACTGGATCCCTTTAGAATGACAACAGAAACTAAGCCAATTGTTGAAATCAATCATTTTTGCTTATAGTGTGGCATCATTCTAGGTGAAGGTAGTATGCTGCTCAAGGCTAGGGACATACCTGCCTGAGACACATATCTGAAGAGATCAGTCATGTTTCTCTTCATATAGTCCAGAGAGATACATCTCAAGTCATTCACATCAACATGAACTATGATGGAGTCATATGATCATAGGAAGTTACCAGGCTAATGGCCCTTGGGCCCTTACAAGCCTAGCCAAGTTTTATCCTTATTTCCACAATCAGCACCTAATGCCTGTGTCCAAGAGGGACACAGATGGAACTCCAGGGTGAATTTATGATTACTCCTCCAGTCATCCAGATTGCATTTAAAGATGGCCAATGAGGTGATCTGTTTGACATGAAGTGGGAGTCTGTTCCAAAGGTGTGGTAACCTGTGTATGATTTGACTTGTGGATATGCAGCATTTCCAATAAAGCGGGGTCAGAGACTGCCTTATATGCAAGGCAGAAATTGTCTCTGAGTAGTCTGTATGAAGCAGAATAAAGTACATACCAGAAGGGGCACTGTACTGAATTATTGGCCTGATGAGGGAAGAGAACAGGGAGGCTATAAATTCTTTTTTTCTGGAGGCAATGCCCTTATTTATGAGATGAATAATATAGAATGCCCTTCCTACCACTGTGGAGACATTGTGGTCAAAGGTAAGGCTACTGTCAACCTGTGTGCCCAGGTCTCTCACCACTGAGTGCATACTTAAGGTGTTGCTATTGATGTGGTAGTTAGCAGGAAGATCGCCCTTACCTAAAGGGATGATAATACATTTTTTTGCACTGAGTTTAAGGCCATGACTTTGACACCAACCATTTGTTTGTGTAAGACCCTCTTGTAGGATGTTGACGTTGTTTGGAGATTCTATGACCACTCCCACTTTACCGTCATCAGCAAACTCTGTCAGCGAAAGACCTATAGTTTTTGCTTGCACTTTAGAGAAATAGATTCCAAACAGTAGAGCTCCCAGGACTGATCCCTGTGGAACACTACTGGTTACAGGTCTGCTGTTGGAGGTGGATTCCCCTTATTCTGACTATGCGTTCTATCAGTGAGCCAGTTAGTGAACCATCTAATGATATAAGAGTTGATGCTTAGCTGGGTGAGCTTGTCAATGATGGTTGAGTGGAGGATAGTGTCAAAGGCCTTGGCTAAGTCTAAGTAGGCTGTATGCACATATTTCCCCTTGTCCAGGGCCTTGGTGACTGTCTCAAAGAAATCTACTAGGTTTAACAGGCATGATCACCCTTTGACAAATCCAGACTGATTAGGGTCAAATGTTTGGAGATTACCTATATCTTTGTTGATAAGGTCCATGATGATTCGCTCCATGGCCTTGCAGTTCAGGCTAGTCAGACTAATAGGTCTATAGTTCCTGGGATCAGTGGAAGCATCACCTTTGTGCAAGGGAATAACAGTGTCTGTTTTGCATTCTGCTGGGACAAAGCCAGTTCTTAGACTACGGCTGAAAAGAGTACCCAGTGGTGTTACTAATTCTTGTTGGAGCCCATGTAGGACACAGCCGGGTGTTATCAGGTCCCGTAGATGCTGTGTTTGTGGCCTTAGAGAGGACTTTTATGACCTGCTCTTTAGAGATACAAGGTAGGGGACAGATGGTAGAGATGTCACGGGGTACATGTGGCAGGGAAAGGGGACTGACGTTTTCACAAAACCTGTTGGCCCAAAGGTTAGCTATGTTCACAGGATCAGTATATGTGGTATCATTAACTACCTGTTCAGCACAAATCTGGGCCTTTCCTTTTAGGTTACGGATGTAACTAAAGAATGCCTTATGGTTGTCCTTAGTTGGGGAAGCTAATTTGGATTCATAGTTTGCTTTAGAGGACTTCACAAGAAGTCTTATTTACTTGTTTAGGCTGAGGAGGGAGTGTTTTCAGCTTAGGGCTTGTTCCCTCTTACTCTTACACAGCATTTTCTTCCAAATATTGTAAAGCCTGTTAATGGCAGTTGTCCACCAGGCAAATTTGCTGTTCCTTGAGGAGCTTGTTTTGGTTCTATCAGGTACGTCCGAATGAATCCAGTTATATAGGTGCTTCTATAAACCACTGCTGTAGAACTCGGCATAGTTTCCTATTCCATCTGGGGGGAAGGGGCGCAGTGAAGCTATTTGTACCATAGTGTAAGAAGTTATAATCTGCTTTGGAAAAGTTTTTTTAGTTTAGTTGCTGCTGGGGGGGGTGGCAATCTAACGAGAGTGCTGTGATTTGTTTTCATTACCTTGTGTTTTGCTTGTGTTCTGCTTTTAACTGCATATTAAAACTTCAAAAGACACCACAGCAGAAATTTTCCCCACCCTGTCACTGTTATGTTCTTAAATACCACTGTCTTTCTAGCTGCCTGCCTCTTATGTTAATTTGACCATATATCTCATTTCCTCTCTGCTTTCACTGGCTTGTGTGAATAAGCACAAAATTATCATTTTGTGAAATCACTCCCCTTCAACTATTTAAATTTATTGGCCATTCTACTGTATTCCATAGTACCAGAATACAAAAGTGATCACCCCCTTTCAATCTATCTTGCTGTTTTAAAAAAAGTGACTATCCACAAAAACTTAAATTTTTAGACAGGTAAAGCTTGTTACCTACTTTCACATCTAACTTATCTAGTGCACACTGCAGTGTTTAGGATAAACCATTTTTTTCATCTTACCTTTAAGCATCCCTGTGAGTAGCACTTGCTCTAATACCTGCTGGAAAGCACTAGGAAGCCTTAAACTGATACAAGTACTCAACTCTCCTTATTAAGGAGAAATTAATCATAGGCACTAAACAGCCTATAATTGCAAAGTACCTTGCTAAGGTAAGGGAAAACAGCTCCTGTACTTAAAAAAAAAAAAAAAAAAAACAAGCACCAAACCAGGCATGTCCAAGGGCCAGCTTCCGTTGATTTCTCCTGTCCACCTGGTGAATCTGGGCATACTGGGGCAATGCAGCAATTGCCTCATGTACACAGACAACCCTCTCCTCCTACCACCCAACACTACAACCTGTGAGAGATGCACTTACATAGCCAAACTGGAAACAATGCTCTCTCCACCCAAGATTGTGCTAGACAGTCAAGAGGAGAAGGTTAACACCCGCACTACACCTCAAGCAACACATAGCCCTTCTAAACTCACACCACCAACACCCATACATAGCAACACTAAGTCCACATATGTGGAGGCCCTTAACTGTAACCTGGCCAAGCAACAAGGACCTCCGAAGCTGAAACATAAACAAACACCAATCACAACCAAAGTATCACATAGCTCACAACACCAGTGTGCCACCCAGCAACAGCCCCTAAGGCAAGACAACGTACCTAACACTTTAGTCATAGGTGACTCTATAGTCAGGCACACTGATGTCCCACTCACCAGGCTGAACAAGGAGAAAATTACAAGAGCAGCCTGTCAGGTGTCAGGATCTGCCACATAACTCATGCACTCAAGTCACTCCACAACAAGTACAAATATGACTCTGTCATTGTCCATGTTGGAGTGAATGACTTGAGACGTACCTCCCTGGACTACATGAAAAGAGACATGGAAGAGCTCTCGGATCATGTGGCCCAGGCAGGTATGACCCTAGCCCCGAGTAGCATTCTGCCTTCACCCAGAATGATACCACAATATAAGGACAAAATGACTGACTTCAACAATTGGCTAAGTTTCTGGTGTCATTCAAAGGGGATCCAGTATCTGTCTGCCTGGGATGACATGATCGACAGACCACGATGCTTTGCCAGAGATGGTCTGCACCTGTCGCACCAGGGATTCAGGTTACTGGCTAAGGCTCTTGCTACCCTTATAGTGCCTTTTTTAGGCAAAGTTCAAATGACAAAACCACCACCGTACAGGTACATGCATGCAAAATCTGAAGGTAATGCTACTCAATGCTAGAAGTCTAAACCTCAAAATGCACTCTCTCGAGGCACTCCTAAAAATGGAGAACATTGATATCTGTGCAATAACTGAGACCTGGTTCAAGGCTCCAGAGAGCACCCCTGCAATACCAGGCTACAACTCTTACCACACTTTTCGGCTGCCAAACCAGGATCGAAACACTAAAGGTGGAGGAGTGTCCATATTCACCAAGGATATTCACACCACCAGGTTAGTTGCCCAACACAATGCATCTGAAATTCTCCAGGTGCAACTAACACTAGGTAAGACTGTAATCCAAATTGTAGCTTGCTACAGATCCTCCACCATGCCCCAAGATTCTCACTACACCTTTCTAAACATACTGGAAAATATTAATATACAACCAAACACCCTAATACTGGGTGATTTCAACTACCCAGCCATTAACTGGGAAAACTACTCGTGCACCAACACCTTTGCCCAATGGTTCTTGGAATTCATAAATTCCAGTGCCCTGGATCAACTAATCCATAGTCCCACCAGGGGCTCCAATATCCTAGACCTCATCATTACCAACATGGGAAATCAATGCTCCATACCTATGGTCACCCCCTCGTTGGTCAGGTCAGACCATAAGCTAATCACCCTTAACATCCACATCCCACCCCCACCCGCCAGTAAGTGAACCTCCATAAAAAAACTTCTCCAAGGCCAACTTCATGCTACTGAAGTCAGAAGTGACAAATCTCATGACACCCATGCAGACGGGAACTGAAAGTTCAACTGCTGAATCCTACACTAAGGCACTGTACAAGCCAATCCACTCATGCATGAATCATGCCATCCCAAATAGAACCAAGATGCTCTCCTCCAAAAAAAAGGAAGTCAATCTGGTGGACCCCTGCCATAAACAAACTTTACAACAAAAGGAAAAAAACTGTTGCAGAAAAGAGGAAAATCCCAGGATGCAAAAAATTCCCTTACCAGCCTCAGTAAGAAGCTGAGATCCCTCATAAAATCCTCCAAAGCTAGTTACAAAAATAAAATTGCCAAAGATTTCAAAGACAACCACAAGGCATTCTATAACAATGTCAAGAATCTAAATGGCAATGCTCAGATCTGCTCTGAGCTACAACAGAATGGCCTCAAACTCCCACTGAATACAGAAGATGTAATCAGAGACCTGGGGACTCAAGTGGTCAGAAAGACTTTCTACCTAGCCCATCTCATCATGAAGGGATTCTCATCCAGATCAAAGGAGGTCATTGTACCTCTGTATTCCTCCCTCATCAGGCCCATGATCGAATATAATGCTCCATTTGGGATGTATCTCACCCGGCACATGCAGCAACTGGAACCCCCAAAGTAACCTCACCAAAGGAAGACCCCCCAGTCTCCTCACCAAGAGGATCATAGGTCTAAAACATGTGCCTTATCCAGCTAGATTAAAGAAACTCCAGCTCTATTCAGTAGCATACCGCCTGCTCAGAGGTGATTTGTGCATACAGGGCCATGTCCAACCAGGAATTGATGGACATGCTCCATCTCAAAAATCCAAATTAAAGATTTCAACCTCTGCACAAATATGAATAGGACATGCTGGAGGGATAGATTCATAACACAGAGGTTACCCATACTCTGGAACAAAATCCCAGTTCACGTGAGACAGAGCCCTTCATTGGCACTGTTCAAGAAAAATCTCGATGCATGGATGGGACCTCAGTGTCACTACTAGACAGAGGTATAGTTTACTAAATAATGGGGTTCCACATGTGTCACTACTAGAGAGGCGCAACTACATAGTATGGGGTGGCGTAAAGCCACATCACTGTTGGCTAGGCTTGTAAATGCCCCCGGGCAGATAGCCTAGTACACTACTATGAAACTAAACTATGAAATATACTGATCCCAAGGATATTGCCAATATCCCGGCAGATTGATTCAGTGCCAACTTCACCCCCCACCCCTTAAATGGCTCATCTCAATACTGGAAGATTGCCAAATTCCGGTAATAATGGCCACATAGGTAAGAAACGCACTCTCCAAAGCTAAAAATACAGCATCCATGGGACCAGATGACATCCCGGGCTGTGTACTACATGAACTACAAAATGAACTGGCACCTCACCTAAGTGTCATGTTTAATCATACCCTCACTTCAGGCTTCATGCCCACTGAGTGGCGCACAGCTACAGTTACCCAACTCCACAAGGGGGGATCCACGTTGGATCTCGGGAACTACCGCCCCATCAGTCTGATGAGCCTGATCTGCAAGGCCATGGAACGTATTATCATGGAACTTATAAACAAAGACATTGGCAACCTTAAAACACTGGACCCCACCCAGTTTGGGTTCGTGAAGAGGTGCTGAGGAATAAAGGACCGCAGTACTGTCCGGAACAACCTGAAGAGGTGCTGAGGAATAAAGGACTGCAGTACTGTCCGCAACAACCTGAAGAGGTGCTGAGGAATAAAGGTGATTCAGACAACTGAGTGCCTTAATAAGCACAGGAATCTCTTTTATATTTACTTAATTGCATCTGTCTTTGTTGTCTCCTGAACCTTATTGACTTCTTTGAATCAGTCTCCAGAGCCGTGGACGAGGGTAAGGACAAGGAATAAAGGACTGCAGTACTGTCCGCAACAACCTGAAGAGGTGCTGAGGAATAAAGGACCGCAGTACTGTCCGGAACAACCTGAAGAGGTGCTGAGGAATAAAGGACCGCAGTACTGTCCGGAACAACCTGAAGAGGTGCTGAGGAATAAAGGATTGCAGTACTGTCCGCAACAACTTGAAGAGGTGCTGAGGAATAAAGGACTGCAGTACTGTCCACAACAACTTGAAGAGGTGCTGAGGAATAAAGGACTGCAGTACTGTCCACAACAACCTGAAGAGGTGCTGAGGAATAAAGAACTGCAGTACTGTCCGCAACAACCTGAAGAGGTGCTGAGGAATAAAGGTGATTCAGACAACTGAGTGCCTTAATAAGCACAGGAATCTCTTTTATATTTACTTAATTGCATCTGTCTTTGTTGTACTATATACCATGACACTGCACCCCAAGCAAAGTTGGAGGTGTCTATGGTGATTGACTGATTTAGAACAGGTGGGGAGAAGAGAAGACCTGGATCCAGGGATATTTGATATCTACACCAAGTGATTTCTCTTCTCACAAATCCCAGAACTGAAATCTGGAAAGATAATGTTTGCTAGTGGTAGGACCAAAGAGGCTTCAGATACCATTGTATCTTTTTCATTTGGAGTCTTGCCTGAGGTATCATGAGAATCATAGATGCCGTGAGACCCAGAATCTAGAGCTATTTCCTCATAGTGACCAAAGTCTGAGTAAAAAACACCTAGAATAGATCTAAATACAGATCTAATTTTTCCTTTAGAAAAAAAGATCTTTGGACTGAAGCACCTAGCAGACACACCGTGAACACAGTCCTGTGTAATGGAGTCAAAAAAGACTTTTGAATGTTTGTTTGGAATCCCAGCCTGCACAGGACATATCTCAACCAAGTGAGAGATTCCTGAAACTTTGAAGAAGACTATGCAAAGATAAGCAAGTCATCTGAATATAGAAAAATGTGAATAACCTGTAACCTGCAATGTGCTATAACTGGAGGTGGACACTTTGTGGACAGAGCAGTGGCTAGTCCAAAAGTTAAGACAGAGAACAGACAATGTGATTCTGATACATAAAACCCTAACCAAATTCTGAAGTGTAAATGGACAGGAATGTGATAAGCATCTTTTAAATCTAAGGTTACCAAAAAACTCAAATGAGGAAGAAGGGGTAAGAGGTTGTGAAGTGAAAGCATTTCGAACTTGGGCACTTTCACAAACTGGTTTAGAAAAAAAGGCTCAGAAGTGGTCTCCAGGCATTTATTTCTTTAGCACCATAAACATGCTTGAATGAATGCCTTTTCACAGCTGGGAAGGAGGAATTGTTTCTATTACCCCCTGAGAAAGCATGTGCTGTAAGACAGGAGGGAACAACGGGGTTTGGCCTGATGGATTTGGAATAATTCCCCTGGAAGTGAAGGATTTCTTCCTAATGCCACCTGTATGAATCAGTCTCACAACTATTTATCTGAAACAGCATGTTGCCAAAGACAGAAATGAAGATTCAGACTTTCTTGAAGGGATAAGGGACTGCCAGGGAGGGTGACAAGTTTCCATTACATGTTCATTCTGATTTCTTTGACTTTCCTTTGTTCTAGCGGTCCTGCTTTCTTTCTGGAACCTCCCTGTTTTTACTGGAAAAGTAGAGCAAACAGGATTTTTAATTGTAGCAACTACTTCCCCAGAGACTGACACAACATTCTACTTAAGCAGAGCATCTTCCATGCTCTTTCATCCGTCACCCATTTGAGGGGACCATGACAGCCACAGGTAATGTGGCCAACTCCTGGTCCATATTGGTTATATGGAAACACCAGGGGGATCTGGGGACGATGATGAGTGGTCTGAAGAATCAGCATTAGCCATTGCAGAGTCCCCCATTTGAAGTAGATGCAAATTGCTAGCCTGCTGAGGTGGCAAAGGTTGTTTAGTTAACTTTTTCTTTTTGTGGCTGAAAGACTGACCAACCCATGGGGGTGGGAGTTTGTTCCATGATCAAACCGAAAATGGTGCTTCTTTCCCATGGAAAGTAAGTAACATAAGCCTAAAAAATTCAAAAGTATTATTAAGTCACTTTTCCCAATAAAGACACAGTAACCCACAAGAATGAACACACACTGATAAAAATAAAAAACAGAAGGGAAACCAGCCTGAAAAGCACAGTATTTATTGAAAATATTAAGCAATTTCGTCCATTATATGCCAGGACTTCTTAAGAATAACAAAGTCAACCTCCACAACCATTAAATATACACACATTAAAAGTCACATGTTCTAATTAAAAATCAATTACCGTGGAAACAAATAAATCGAGTTGTTAGCAAACCCTGACCTTAGCAGCCAAATAAAATTAACTGAACTACATTACTTCCCACAAACCTCATTGTCACAATAAAAGAGAAAACCCTGGACTGAAAGGGTCCTCCCCTTTGCTTCAAACCCACATGATTTATTGCTATGAATTTAAAACAATGTAAAGGATTGTTGTTAATATGTTTAGCCAAGGCATTCATTTTGGCCCCCCTCTGTATATCATATAAATGCTGATAGATTCTTTCCATAAAGGCCCTTTTAGTTTTACCTACATAGAAGCATTCACAACATTGACACTTGGCAATGTAAACTATTCCTTTAACTGCAACAGTAGAACCTTTTACTCAATTTGCTGACACCATAATTTCTGATGGAAACATGCTGTTTCAAAAATCTGCTGGCACTGGGAACAATGTCCACATTTGACCATCCCTACTACTGTAATAACAGGCAAAGGTCTCTCCAGAAAGACCTTAAAGCTGACATCTTTCTTATATACTATAGTGGGCTTGTCACCAACCCTCCCAAGATTGTCTTTACTGGCCCCAAAAACACTCCAACTCTTGATAATAATATCCCAGATGCCATCAAAATCCATGTTATATGAAAGTATTAGGGCTTTATTAAAGTCCTTATTATTGTCATGGGGAACTAATTCCCTGTTATTAATATTGGAACTACCACTGCAGCTGAGCAACAGTTACTTAAATGACTGCATCAGGAAAAGGTGTGTTCATAAACGTTTAGGATTGTGGAACTTCCCTAATCAACCAGATGATGACTGAATTTTGTTCTAAATTGAATGATATTTTTGTTGTGGCCTTGAAGTCATGAGACCACTAGTTTCTGAAAATGAAAGTAAGATTGCTTCTATAACACAGGAATTAAAATCCTTTGAGTGCAATTTTTTGAATTCTAAAATTGAAATATGTTCTCTGCTTGACATAGTATTGAATAACAATGTGTTTATTTTTGATGAAAGTTTTTTTCCATCAAACACTGGGGGGGTATTAGCTAAATGGGAGGAAATTTTATTTTCATTGATGGAGTAATTTTTAAGAATGAACCTTTAACATTCCTTAATGGATAATATATTTTTTTGCTATGGAGGGGTAACAGTGATGACTGGAATATTTTTATTGAATCTTTACAGGCGAGTACCAATTTCCTTGGTTTTGATATCACTTCTTCAAATGGAAAAAGTTAACTTTTTAGATATAGTGGTGACTTTCCATAATACTACAATTCATAAAAAGGATGTTTAGGCCGCTAGGTACATCCACTTCAATAGTATGCATCCTCGGCATATATATAAGAGAGTGCTGAAAAGTCAGTTAATGAGCGCTAGCAGGCTTAACACAAAAGATGAGAACTTTTTTACAAGAAATGGACAATATGGCTACAGATTTCTAGAATAGACAATATAAAAATAAATTCATTGAAAATACTAAAGAGTTTTTTCTACTTTATTAATGAGATACACATAGCGTACAAGAAGATTGATTTATTTTTGTACAATGCTTTAATGTTAGGTATTATTACAAGAGATGAATGCAACTTTATTTTAAATGAGAACCCTAGAGTGCCATCTATTTTTGGGATCCCTAAGGTTCATAAGGATTCCTAAAATCCCCCTGAGACCAACAGTATCAGCACAGAGATCTAAAACCTACCCTATAGCTGTCTTTTTAGACAGGTGTTTAAAGCCTTTTTTGGGCTATCATCCTTACAAAGATTATTGGAGTTTTTTTGAGAAGTATCACCTCTAACTGTTGGCATACAGATTTGAGCTTCATTATAACTGAAGTAATATATTTATTTGGTAGTATTCCCCACATACAGGGACTACAGTGGTTTAGGGAAGTGCTAAGCACCTGCAAAATTTTGGAATCAAACAACATTAACTTGTTTGTTAACTTAATGGAGTTGGTGTTAACCAACTTTTTATATTTTGAAGCTGAATACGGCAAACAATTAGCAGGTGCTTGCAAATATGGTGATGTGGAAATCGGAAACTTCCTACATTTTACATTCTTCTTCCTCTAACCAATGGACATGTCATTTTCATTTTTTTTAGATGATATATGTCTTTTTTGGAGTGGGGATAAGAATATTTTTGAACTCCCTCAACAAAATCACCATTTTTTTAATTTACTAGTAACTATGCAAAGAATGTTATGAACTATCTAGAAGTCACAATTTATAAAAATGAAGGTGGTTTTGATTCAAATATTTTTAGAAAATCTACATTCTCCAATACATATCGACACTATAATAGTCGCCCCAAATTACAGAAAAAGAATTTGCTTGCATTCTGTTTTAACAGCATATTAAAACTTCAAAAGAGACCACAGCTCTCTCTGTTCTGAGTCAGGCAGAATTTTTTCACTCCCTCCCACCCATTTAAGTTGTCTTGTTAAATACCACTGTCTTTCTAGTTGCCCGCCTCTTATGTTAATCTGACCATATATCTCATTTCTCTCTACTTTCACTGGCTTATGTGAGTAATCACAAAACCATCACTTTTGAAATCCCACCCCTTCAATTATTTAAATTTATTGGCCATCCTACAGTATTTCATAGTACCAAAATACAAAAGTAACCACCCCTTTCAGTCCATCTTGCTGTTTTAAAATAGTAACTCTCCACTAAACCTTAACTTTTTAAACAGGTAAAACTCAAGTTACCTACTTTCATATCTAACTTCTCTAGTGCACACTGCAGTGTGCATTCTTTTCAATCTTACCTTTAAGCATCCCTGTTACTAGCACTTTCTCTAATACCTAAAAAGATCATCTCTACTTGACTCCAAGTAGACTTTTCTATCTGTTAAACCTAGCACTTGCTCCTACAGTACTTATTACCTTGATACGGCACTCTTATAGATAGCACCCCAAAAAGGCAAACCCCCATTTCTCGGTCACCCACGTCCCCGAATCTCTTTAAAGTTTTTGTCTAGTCCTTCTAGCATGTCGAGGATCAGTTGCTAGTGTCCTCTCCTGCTCAGCTGGTGAACCTGGGAATATTGAGGCAATGTTACAATGCCTCATGTACACAGACAACCCTCTCTCCTCCCACAAAACACAAATACATGCGAGAGATGCAACTATACGGCCAAACTGGAGGCTGAGTTCCTGATCAAACCGAAAGGTGCTTCTTCCCATGGAAAGTTACCACACAACTAAATTCAAATTTTATAGTCACTTTTCCCAATCAAGACACAAAAACCCACAAGAATACACGCTCTGATAAAAATAAAAACTGAAGGCCACCAAAAGCCAGATTATCCAAAAATTAAGCAACTTCGTCCATTATATGCCAACACTTAAAAACTAACAAAGTCAAACCCACAACCCTTAAATATACACAATTCAAGTCACATGTTCTAATTGAAATCCATTACCAAACACAAATAAATCGAGTTAGAAAGCCCCTGAAAAGCAGCAAAGTAAAATTAACTGAACTACATTACTTCCCACAAACGCATTGCACTCAAGGTAACCCAGGTTGAAAGGGTCCTCCACTTTGTTCAAACCCACCTGATTTTTGTACCTTTGGAACAATGTAAAGGATTGTTGTAATATGTTTAGCCCAGGCATGATTGGCCCCTCCTTATATCATTTTGTTTAAAACCTTTCCATCAAGGCCCTTATTTACCACATAAAAGTTTAAAGATGACATTGACAATTGGCTTAATCTGGTGCTTCAAAGGGAAATCCTTCTCTCAATTTGCTAAACCCATAACTTGGAAACATGCTGTTTCAAGAGGCTGCTGGCCCGGGGAAATCAATGTGACATTTGACCATCCCACTACTGTAATAACAGGAAAAGGTCAATTCAAAACCCCCTTAAAGCACATATTATAAACTAAGTGGGTTTGTCACCAACCTCCAAAGATTGTCAAAAACTCTCAAAATACCACTCCGCCCTCTTGATCAATATCCCAGATCCCATCGAAATCCAGTTATAGAAAGTTTTAAAGGGCTCCTGAGAGTCCCTATTACTATCAGGTTTTACTAATTCTGTTATTACATTGGAACTCCCCCAGCTGAGCAACAGTGTTAAATACTGCATCAGGACATTCAAAACAGCGTTAGGATTGTGGAACTTCCTAATAAACCCAAATTATGACTTTAATTTTGTTCAAATTGACTAAATATTGTGTGGTTAACATGGCCACTTCTTCAAAATGAACCTACATTGCTTCAAATAACACAGGAATTAAAATCCTTACCAATTTTTGGAATTCTAAATTGCATATATCCTGGGACATACTAGCATAACAATGTTTAATTTTTGATAAGGATTTAAATCAAACATGGAATTAGCTAAATCAAATTTTATTTTCATTGAGGAAACAATTTTAAAACGAACCTTGGGATTCCAATGTTATCGATAACCTTTGGGTTTGGAGAATCAGTATCACTGAAAAATTTTTATTAAATCTTTACCCCCTAAAAAAAAATTTCCTTGGTTTGATATCACTTCTTCAAAGCAAATTAACTTTTAGATATAGGGGTGACTTCCTTTAAGCCTAGAATTCATAGAAAGGTTTAAAGGCAGCTAGGTACATCCACTTCAATAGTATGCACCTCAGGATATGATAAGAGAGTGCTGAAAAGCAGTTAATGATTAGTACCAAAGGCAAGCGTCCAGTCTGGTGGACCCCAGCCATAAACAAACTCTACAACAAAGGAGGAAGCTACTACAAGATAGAGCAAAATCCTTAAAAGGTAAGACACCCTTGATCACTATAAGTAAAAACTAAGAGCTCTCATGAAATCATCCAAAGCAAATTTTGAGAGAAAAATAGCTAAAGACTCAAAGACAATCATAAGGCCTTCTTTAGCTATGTTAGAAACCTGGGAGGAAACTCCCAGATATGCTCAGAACTAGTTCAAAATGATGTGAAGATTACTGGTCCTACAGACATTGCCAACATACTGGCTGACAGGTTCAGTGCAAACTTCTCCCTCCCTCCCCCAAGGAGAGATATCTATACCAGCGATTGCAGCCCCCAAACATCTCCAAGCCCAAGTGAGAACTGCTCTCTCCAAAGCAAAAACACAGCATCCATGGGACCTGATGGTGTCCCGGCTGTGTGCTCCACGAACTCAGAGGAATTAAACCCACAGCTAGGACAGCTGTTTAATCATAGTCTTACCTCTGGATACGTACCCAGGGAGTGGTGCACTGCAACTGTTGTCCCACTTCACAAAGGCGGTGCCTCCACCGACCCTGGAAATTACCGGCCCATTAGCTTGACAAGCCTTATCTGCAAAGCCATGGAGAGGATCATAATGGACCTCATAAATAAAGACATAGGGAATTTGCAGACTTTGGATCCATCCCAGTTTGGCTTTGTCAAAGGCAGATCATGCCTTCTAAACTTGGTTGACTTTTTCGAAACAGTCACCAAAGCCATTGATGAGGGAAAGGCAGTCCATACAGCCTACCTCGATCTGGCGAAGGCCTTCGATACAATACCCCACTCTGTATCATTGAAAAACTCATCAGCTTAAATGTTAACCCATACATCACAAGATGGGTTGCAAACTGGCTGAGTGACAGAACCCACAGGGTCAGAGTTGCTGGCGCCATGTCAGACTCAAAGCCTGTCACAAGTGGTGTACCACAGGGCTCAGTCCTGGGCCCACTCTTGTTTGGCATCTACTTTTCTGAAGTACAAGCAAACACAGGAGGGTTATGGCTGACAAAGTTTGCAGATGACTGCAAACTGAAGCCATAGTAGAAAACACATCTGACACAGATATCCTTCAGAAGGGTCTCACAGAAACGGATAACTGGTGCCAGAGCCATGGCCTAAAGTTAAATGCCAAAAATGCATAGTCATACCCTTCGGGAAAAACAAGGTTACCCCTAGCTACCAAATAGGTGGCAATCCACTGAGCACAGAAGAAGTTATCAGGGACCTGGGGACCCAGGTTGATAGTAGTCTGTCATTCGACACCCATGTAGCTAAAGAAGTAGTTAGGAAGACCTTCTACATTGCCCACCTTATCATGAAGGATTCTCATCTAGATCAAGGGAGGTCATAGTCTCCTATACTCATCACTCATCAGACCAATGATTGAGTACAATGCCCCATTCGGAATGTATCTGACCCGACACTTGCAGCAGCTGGAGAGGCCACAAAAGTTCCTCACCAAAAGGATAAAGGGTCTCAAACATCTGTCCTATGCTGCCGACTGAAAGAACTCCAGCTCTATTCAGTTGCTTACAGCTTGCTCAGAGGTGACCTTTGCCTAACATACAAGGCCATGTCAAACCCAGATTTGATGAATATGCTGCACCTCAAAAATCTAGATCCGTCAGAGCCACAAGGCGGAGACTTAAACCTCGACACGGCTATTAATGGGGCGTGCTGGAGGGATAGATTCATCACCCAAAGACTCCCTATGCTGTGGAATAAAATCCCGGTATATGTGAGGCAGAGCACCTCGCTGGCCTTGTTCAAGAGAAATCTTGACCAATGGATGGGAGATCGCAGATATACCCCAGGGATTACCTCAGTGTCACTGCTCGACAGAGGCACAGCAAAATAATGGGTATAGTTCCCCATACTAAAGGGGTGGCGTAAAGCCACAAAACTATGGGCTAGGCTTGTAAATGCCCTCGGGCAGATAGCCTAGTATGAACCTATGAACCTATGAATACAAATTATTAGATTGCCTAAAATGATTTGAAATAATTTGTGGTTTGAAAGAGAGTTGGACAAATTATGCTGTATGTTCACTGATAGGGGTTGTCCCCTTCAGATAAATAATAAAGTTACATTACAAAGGAATGATAAGTTTTTGCCCATTTTGGGAAGATCAGACAATAGCAAATTATTAACTAGTAACAATTTGAATGAAATGGGAGATAAGCAATCTTCTATGGCTGTGGTTTTGAAATACAGCTCAAACTCCAAGGAAGTCAACAAGATTATTAGCAATAATCGGAATATTTTTTTAAAAACTGAATGAAGATTACAAGAATGTGTAGGAAGTTCACCCATATTTATATATAAGATTTTAACATTAAAAACATTGAGAAACCTTGCTAGTGAGCTTACCCAAAGCTTGAAGGTGCCTGGTATGTCGAAATGGGGAGGTGTGCCACTATTGTAAATACATTTTGTAAACTGACATATTTCCCATAAAATATAATGGAAGAGATCTGAGGTTGTCAGTGTGGGCCAACTGTTGCACAAAAGGTGCAGTGTACATTGCTATCTGTTGTGATTGTAAGAATTTTATGTTTTTTAAAAGAGTTTGTACAAATACCTATATGACATGAGAAAGCAAGACATTAATAATGCCTTTTATAAACATTTTTTAAGTTGTCCATCGAAAGGTTCACTTAAATATAAATTTAGTGTTACTGATAGAGTGGATGTTTCACTGAGGGGTGGATATTGGGAATACATTTTGGAACACAAAGGACTGCTATGGCAGGTGTGATTGAATGTAACACAGAAGCCAGGTTTGAATGAACATATTTCAGTTTGCAGCATTTTAAAAATGAAGGCTGCTCAACTTTAAAACTGAAATTTTAAAAATGAAGGTTTATTAATGCTTCAGTATTTGTATTATAGGTTTTTATGATGTTTTTGCTGTTATATATTTTTATTTAACTAATTTATCATTAAGCTTGCTTGGATTTGATCGGTTTGTTTGAATGTATAAGGTTATTTGGTCTTTGTAGCATCCATGCTCTGATGAAGTCCATTTTATCGGATGAAAGTGCTTAGTTATCTACACAACAGGGAATACAAATATTTAGCCTTTATTTATAGTGAAAGACAACTGTATTTTATTTGAACTAAACACATCAATGCATTCTTAAATGTTAAGGATATGTTTCTCTTATCAGAATGACATTACTTTATAATTTATAGAACTGGAAACATTAAACCTATATAAAATAAGAGCTTTATTTACTTTTATTCAGTATGTACATTATAGGGTTAAATGAATGTCAGATCTAATCTTTATAGTAATTTGAAGTTGTTAAAGTGTTAACGAGTGTGTTTTGTTTGTTCTTTTATAACACATTCCTTTCACAGGTCGCATATGAAGCATTTAACACTTAAAAATGAGCTTGAAATCAAAACAAAGATTTAGTTATGCAACATACTTGATCCACGCTTGCTTTGCTTCCTGCCTGCTTGTTGAGCTGTTTTGATGAAAATCTGGGTCTTAGAAGAATTCAAAATTCAGCACTGATGTTTGTGAAAGCAGGAAGTGAATGAATCATAGCTGCAATGAGAAAGAGAACTGAACTTCTCTTCAAAGGTATATGTGAGAAATCTGACCAAAATAACGTTTACCTTTTAAAATATTTATTAATCATTACTGCTACCTATTACCACTGGGGTTCCACAAGGCTCCACCTTAGACCCCTAACTATTCTTTATCTTCATTAATGATTTTTACAGCATCTGCCAAGAAGCAACAATATATTATACAATATGCTGACGACTCAACTTTAGTCTGCTCAGCCAATAACCCACATGATCTGCTCACTATTACCCAAAAAGCCATCCGAACTACTGAAACCTGGTTTCTTAAAAAAAAACCTCCTACTTAATCCAAAAAAGACCAAACTGATGATATTTAAACCAAACAAAACCACTCCAATTCCTGATCCATTTAATATTTTGTCTGGAGATGGGACTATCATCTGTCCAGACATATATACTAAGCTATTAGGTGTTACCATCGACAACAACCTTAAGTTTGACATACATATAAACCAAACTATTAAAAGCATCCATAGAAAACTAGGTAGCCTATATAAAAATAAACCATTCCTAACGGAACCTGCTAGAATAACCATAGCACAAACCCACCTCCTCTCCCAACTATTATATGCTGCTCCCATCTTCACTAATCTACCCAAAGCTTAAATGGCCAAACTCAACACGTGCTATAATCAAATTGCCAGATTTGTTACTGGTACCCACTACTGTGCCCACCACTGTCTGGCACTAAATAAGCTCAACTGGCTGGAATTCCCAACCCTCCTCTCATTTCACCAACACTCTTTTACTAATAAACTCTTACTACTCCCTGAAAAAGCACCAGCACTTTCCAGCGTAATTAAACTACAAGCCAATAGCAGACAACTTTGCTCTAGTGATAAGACTAATTAAGGTACCCAAAACTAACAACACAGCAGGTGACTCTCTATCCCCCAACTACATAGGTAAAATCTGGAACTCACTACCCTGTAAGATCACCTCTGACACATCTATCGCTATTTTAAAAAAACTGCTAAAAGAGCACCTACTACTCACACAAAATTGTCCATGCCTCCCCCCAGGTTGACCCCTATATTACCCTCTCCTTACCTTCTTGCTAGCCTTCCTCTCTGATCTACATCTTGCAGTTGAGCCATAGTCTCTTCCTAAGGTACCTCAATCTCTTTTTTTCCTGTATATCCATATGCTAAATTACTTAACATACTTTTGTATGTTTATATATCAGTGTCATGGAGGATTGTGCAACACACCTAACAACCTATTCATTCTCACAAAAAATATGTTTTTTTTTTATCTTTCCTAAACTGTAAGTGTACACAATATTGTAAAATTTGTCATGTATTTGTTTTCTTCTGTTCTCCTATATAAATATGCTTATCTTGTATTAAGATCTCATTAGTGCATAATTTACTTGTGGAGCTTTTCAACCCGGGCCTCTGCTGAAAATGGAAATGAATCCAATACAAATCTCTGGGTTAACAAATGTAAAATAAAAAAGTAAAGGATTGGGAACACAAGAGATAATGGTAATATTATACATTGTGCTACTTATGATATATGATCTATTTGCAGATTCTGAATGTTAATACATTATGCAGCAGTTTTATCAGCCCCAATGGTATATATTAATGGGAAGGGGTAAATTAGATATTTGTAACTGATTAAGATAGTTTGGAGGAATTAGGAAATATAAGAAACCCACAGAAGAGATTAGCAGCTGCTGTAAGTAATGAATTGTCATCCCCACATGCTGTAATTAAACATGAATGTCAGGATCTGAAACTTAGAGTACAACAGCAATGCATAATAACTAAAGATGTACGTTTAAGTTAGACAGGAAGGAGTTTATTTTACTTATGGTTAAGATTGCTTATACTATTCGAAACAATAAAAATAATAAGCATCTTTTGAATGATATAGAAAGGGTTGGGAGGGTGGCCTAATGGTTAAGCTATTTGCCTTACAAACACAAAGTGCAAGGTTTGAGTCTCACAAGGGATAATTGGCTAGGCTTAAAATGGCTCGCAAGGGCAGTTAGCTTAGTACTAACCTATGAATCTATCTATCTAAAATGCACAAGGAAAGAAAATCCTTTATGTAATATTAATAAAAAGAGTACTTTTGGCAAGCTAAGAAATGTGTACACTTGCTGCAATCTCTAATAATTTGCCTCATGATTAGATTGAAGGGAAGTGAGAAATGATAATTAAATGGCTATTTGATGGGGGATTTTAGAAATGCAAGTTATACAAAACACGGTAGAATATCAGTAGACAAATGAGAGAAAAGACAGTATAATTAGAAAGTAAACTGCACATAACGAAGAAATGCATTAAATATACCCACATGTGGAAGTACAATAAAAGTATAAACGCTGATATAATTTTCACAGAAAGTTACATAAAAAGACATTTAAAGATTCTGAAAACTGAAATCTAAATTATGGTTACATGAATTCTGAAGTTTCTTACATACTGTACATCTTTGGATTTATTAAGATTACCTGAACTAACACATTTTACAAGTCAGATCTGAAATCTGTGTGGTTTATTACCAAGTCAGTTCTTTCATTCCTGACAGAGATTAGGGTGGATTTTCCAAGATGTTTGAGACTTGGAGAGGAGTATTTGGTTTGAAATGAGCATTATAAAATATTTAAATGCATTATAAGCTATGTCGGGCAGGATGATAATTCCTTTAAAATTAGAACATACAATTTCATAAATTAATTTAATGAGTAAAGGAATTTTAGATATATAATAGGTGTGATATTCAAATTCTGGGTATAGTCACTTTTACTTTAAAAACTAATTTAGAGCTTTTGTCAGAATTATTATATATATATATATATATATATATATATATATATATATATATATATGGGTCTACTTCATAACACTGAAATTTCATAACATTGAATTTTATAACACTGAGACCATAACATCGAAAATTCAAAACATTGAAAACTCAGAACATTGAAACTGTACTTCATAACATTGAAAAATACATTGCACAACTAAATAAGATCCCCTCCACCTACACAACACCTAACACACTTTCTACTACATTTCTGCAGGAGGGCAAGCCCCCCTGCACCTACCATATGGGGGATCTGCCACCACACATCCCCGTAAATTAAATATACTAACTCCAAGATCACACTACAGTGGAAAACGTTAATTTTCTAATCTCAGTGTATGGTGATTGTGATACAGTGAGGTTAACTTTTTTCTACTGTAGTGCGAACATGGAGATGGTATATTTTAATTTACAGGGGGGCAGAGCCCCCCACTTGAGGCATGCAGGGGGGCTTGCCCCCCTGCAGAAACATAGTAGAAAGTGTGTTCATTAGTTAGGTGTTGTTATAGGTGAAGAGGATGTTATTTACATATGCACTGCAGTTTTCAATGTTATGAAGCACACTTTCAATGTTCTGAGTTTTCAATGGTTTGGGTTTTCAGTGTTTTGGGATTTACATGTATTGGTCTCAATGTAATGAAATTCAACATTATGAAATTTCAATGTAATGAAGTAGATCTATATATATATTCCAGCATGAAGGCAGTGGACTTGGCTAGTAGGAAAGGTCCGTTTGTGATTCTGGCAAAGATCGGCTGTCCTCCAACACTGCTTAGCATTATCAGGGTCTTCCATAATGGAGACCATGTATGACGAATCCACATCTGAACCTTTCAAGATTCTCAGTGGAGTGAAGCAGGGGTGTGTACTGGCACCAAAACTGTTTTATATCTTCTTTTCAGTCTAATGAAATCTGCTTTCTGAACTTCTACAGGGGGTAGCTTTCTCCAGACCAGAACAGACAGCAACCACTTCAAACTACAGAGGCTAAGATCAAAGACCAGGGTGGTTAGGAAGCAACTAAAGGATGCAGCTACTGCAGCTCACACTCAGCAGGAACTTCAGTCACGCATGATTTGCTTTGCATTTGCATGTATGGAATTTGACCTCACAATCAATTTAAAGAAGATCCAGATGATTGGCCAAAATGTGGACAATGAGCCCATCAATCAGGGCTCACCAACTATGAGCTGGAGGTCATCCATGAGTGCATGTACCTAGGCTCTATAGCCTCTGACAACTTGTCGCTTGGCAGTGAGATCAACAAGTGCATTTGAAAAGATGCCACAATGTTTTGAAGGTTGATGAAGACAACATGGGCTAATAAGCTCAGTGTGCACACCAAGGCACAGGTTTCCACAGTTTGCATTTTGAACACATTACTTTATGCCATTGAAACATGGACTTTGTACCCAAAACAGGAGCAGAGGCATAATGCATTCCATATGCACTGCCTTAGGTGCAGACTTGGTAACAATGTATTCCATAGGCACTGCCTTAGGCACATACTTGTTAACAATGTATTCCATATGCGTTGCCTTAGGTATGTACTTGCTATCTCATGGCAGGACAAAATCCCTAACAACACAGTGCTTGAGGATGGACACCATCTCTATGTTCATCCTCCTGAAACAAAGACATATAGTATGCACTGGTAGGATCATATCTTATGCAAGATGGATGGCTGAATACTAAAAGCGCTCCTTTTTGGGGAAGTGGAGCATGGAAAGAGGCCAAAAGGATGACCTAATCTGCACTACAAGGAAATATGCAAGTACGACCTCAGTGGTCTTGTCATCAGTGTGAACTTGTGGTATTCTCTCACCTCAGACAAGTATTCTTGGAAATAGGAAATAAAACATACTTTATATATGAAATCAATCCTTAAAACAGTTAAGAAATTTGTTTATACAATCCCATTCATTTTAAACTGGAAATGTTTGTGCTTTCACTCTTCATACATCTCTATATTTGTGGAAACTCAGAACTCAAAGGAAATGAATATGCTAAAAATGAATGGGTTATTAAGAAAGTTTAATGAAAGATTACACGTTGGATGAATTGGTTAATCAGCTAGCACCATCTATTAGACAGAAATTAGACAAATTTGTAGGTAATATGTGTGAAACGTAGCAGAAGACTATTCCCTTTTATACGAATATATGGTTGCTATTATTGAAAGTAAATTGACCTACAAAGGAAATCTGTCCAAGTTATTTAATTTTATTATAAATAACTTTCATGCAAACTTTTGGATTATTATAGATAATAGTGGATTAAGTGACTGAACCCAGTTATTCAAACATCTTAACTCTGTCATTATACTGCCTACCGTCCTTGCTAATATGTTATTAATGTTACATTTGTAGTAATCTCAGAAATAGTAATGGCAGTCTTGTACTTGTATGTAAATAGCCTATGTTTTTGTTAAGTTCTTTCAGCTCATTTACTGTACCTAATTATCAATGTAACTCTGTTGGAGCTTTTCTCCCTGAGCCTCCGCTGAAAAAGGACATGTATCCAGTCAGACCATCCCGGTTAACAAATGTAAAATAAAATAATAAATAAATAAATAATCTTCAAGTCTATACCGGAAAGGTTTTGTGTGGAAATGTATACACAGAGTGACTGTTGCTCCTTATAAAACTTTCCAGGTTTAGTAAAGTGACTTCTTCGCTTTTCTGGAGATGTTGTGAACATGTAAAAGCTGACTGGGCACGTGTGTTTACAACGTTTAAGAAATTAAATGCTTACTGGGAGATGCAAGTATTTTTAAAGGATTAGTTGTTTAGTTGTCCTTTCACTAGATCAACAACCTTAATGAATGTTTTACTTTTTTATTTGTAAAACCTAAATAACAAAAATGTTTTTGGGTCTCCGTGCAGTAGCTAGAAAAATGATTACAAAAAATGGAAAACTAACTCAGTTCCTACATTTAAAGAATTTCTAAATTTAACAATAATGTTAAGTAAAACTGGAAAGAAGTGATTAGAATAAGGTATGCAAATCATATTAAAACTTCTAGTTGCCAGGATAACGTTGAAATGCTGCTGTTGAAATACCAAGATACTTAATTTGTTAATTGCATTAGATTACTCTAATGGTTTAATACATTTCTGGCACTGTATAACAGTATTTGATATTGAATTTCTTCATTTCTGTGTATATATATTGCATATATTTATATTGTATATATTCAATTCAATTCAACTTTATTGCCATATGTACTAGAGACAGCGTCACTAAACACAATGAAATTCTTATTCTGCAAATCCTCCAGCAACATATAAAAGCAACAATTGACAAGAAGTAATAATCTAAAACAACAAATAGTCTACAATATTAATACCAATATCAGTATATATATATATATATATATATATATATATATATATATATATATATATATATATATATATATATAAAACTGTGCAAAAGAGTGCATTTGTGCAAAGCAAGCTCGTTCCCTCCAAATTTGAACCAACCAACCTACAATACTGGTGGAGAAGTAGTATGTGAGTTTTATTTAACAGTCTAATAGCTTGAGGTATAAAACTGTCTTTCAGCCTGGTTGTTCTGGCTGCCATGCTCTATTTACAACTCCCTGATGGTAACAGCATAAACATGATAATAAAATTAATAATTTTTATCAATTTTCCGTGAGAAACTAAGTCTGGTCAGCAGATGTTTTTGCTTGGCTTTATAACCCCCATCTGTGTTAATGTCATTTTTATCCACAGCTAGCCCAAAATCATGTTAAAGACTGACTAAAATTAAATTTTAGACATCCTTTATGGTTTACTATCAAAATTTGGAACAGCAATTGAGCATTTATACACAATGCCGAACCAAAACTACAAAAATATACTCACCTATCCCTTTAAAACATCGGAAGTCATTACCACAACGGTCCCACTCACCCCCTGCTCCCCCTTTGTGGGGGCTACACCCCCAGCAACTTAAATATACCAATTCCAAGATCGCACTACAGTGAGGAAAATGGGAAATTCCCACGCCCCTGTACCGAGATCTAGATTCACAATGCCAAACTCATAATAACGAATGCAGATCTACATTCATTATTGTGGTTTGTAATATTGCAGTTCGGCATTGCAGACCTTGAGTGTCACGATTCGAACAAGTGGCTGCTACTGCTATTCCACATTTTGATTGTAAGCCATCCTTTACTCTTGGACCACAGTTATATCTGCTGGAAAACAGATATCTTAAAAGTATAGTCTGCTGTGTCCATTTATTTTATTATATTTATTTGTGTTTACTTACTGGAGTAGAACACTGATCTGCAGGGATGTTTTTTCATACTCGGCCCAAGGGCACTGTCTGGTTAATTGATTTACTCAGGAAACAAAGTTAGACAATGAAGGCTAATGAAATCAAACCCTGGGACACTGGACTGTAGAAAACTTGTTTCCTGATAGTAATTGACAAAGATCTGTCTTCTACACCATGATAAATGTGAAGAACCCTAACTGTATGATTCATGTGTAACCTGTTAAATGTAATACATTTTGAGGTCATTATTAACTTGGTTTTATAAATGTATTCTGAAGGTAAGGGCGTATGTAACAATAAAGTGACATTTAATGGGAATAACAGAAACATTCCTTCAGGAAAGTCTAACACAGACAAACTCTTGGTGTCAAAGCCATGTGTTAAAACTCCGTACCAAGAAATGCACTATAGTACCTTTTGGGAAGTCTACCATCCTGGGTAACTACGTCAATGAAACACCCTTAAAAATTGATTCATTAGCCAGGGATCTGGGAACTCATTTGGATAGTAATCTAGCCTTTTACCAACATGTGTCCAAGTGTGTAAAACAATACTTCTAAGTTACAGAACATATAAGCAAGGGCATGGCATCTAGGCCCAGAGAGGTCATCATACCACTGTATTTGACCCTGATCAGACCCATCATAGAGTATAATGCCTCCTTCGGTATGTACCTGAACAGACACATGTAGCAACTGGAATGTCCACAAAGGTTCCTTACAAAAAGAATACAGGGAGTAAACACAATGCCCTATGCTGATTGCCTTAAAGATGTCTCTTTACTCAGTAGCATACAGACTTCTGACAGGTAATCCTTGCCTGGCATACGAGGCATCCCTGGACCCTGTCTTGATTAACCTTTTGCACATCCACAAAACAAACTGCAGCAGAACTACTAGATTGAAAGTCCTACATTTTGCTTATGACATAAATGGAACAGGCTGGAGACCGATACATTTCTCAGAGAATTCCCATTCCCTGGAACAGGGAGTCCATGTAAACAGAGTTCCTCACTATCCCTATTTATGTGCTACTTGGACCAATGGATGGGTAATTGGAAATTAATTGCTGGTCTGGCTTCCATATCTCTGATGGACAGAAGCAGTCAGTAAATTGCCAACTATAGAAATCAAATTTGTGGGTCACATGTGGCCGCAGAAATACCTCACAAAGAGGATTACTGGCCTCAAACAGATGCCCTACACAGACCATCTCAAAAAACTCCAGCTTTACTCCGTCGCATATCGGCTACTCAGAGGTGATCTCTGCCTAACATACAAAGCTATGTCAAACCCAGAGCTGTTGGACATGCTCCACTTAAAGAAATCCCAATCCCTCAGAGGTACATGCTCTAGGGACCTAAACCTTGTCACCACAATAAACAGAACATGCCGGAGGGATAGATTCCTGTCCCAGAGACTTCCCATACTCTGGAATAAACTACCTATCTATATCAAACAAAGCTCCTCATTAGCACTCTTCAAGAAAAATCTTGATGACTGGATGGGAAATAGGAAATTCACCCCGGGGATCACCTCTGTGGCTCTGCTCGACAGTGGCACAGGAAAATAATTTTATTGGGTGGCAAAAGCCAGGGTACCTTTTTGGCTGGGCTTCTATAGGCCCTGGGGCCGATAGCCTAGTACCTACCTATTTGGGCTGCATGGTTAGGATTATAATGGCCCTAGCGGTTGTTAGTGTAGTATACACCTATGAACCTATTTTTCAACTAGAAAAAAATATTTAAAATTAGAAGCCTCCAAAAAGACAATGCATATCTTGCTGAGTGTTTGAAGCAAAATGTTATATCTCAGGGTGTACATATAAATAAGTTTCCAAAAGATATGTGAATAGATTACCATTTTTTGCTGATTTTGTGAAAATGTTCCATCAACAAGGTTTTGTAATTATGGAATTACTCATCAAAAGAAACAGGTGTCATTTCTAACATTATGCAGGAAATTAAAGGTTTAAATGTTAAAATTAAGGTTGCTTTATTATTTCATAATTATGCTATGTACAACATTATTTTTGGAAAAGTAGACAAGAAATATTTAATTATTTATTATAATAATAAAACTGAAAGGGATGTCAAACAATATGATAATAAGGAAGCCTGTTTAATCAATACTGATGAGCTAAACATAGCAAATCAAAGTTCCAAGGTAAAAATGGTAATGTTTATGGCAATTTTAATAATTTAGCTGAAAAAGATATCGGTCCTGATGCTGAAGTAATTGAAAGTGGGTTTTGTGTAAATAATTACATAAATTTTCCTCCACTTCTGAGGTCCAAGCTACTGCAGTCATTTAAAGCAGTTTATTGATGCAGGACTGCAAACAGAATTGCACTCGGTTTGTGAAGGACTCCCCTTTCCCCCAGCACAAGCTCAGAGGGACAGGTGCGGAGAAGAGGAGGTAAATGTATCGGATACAAATGGCATAATGACAGAGCCAGCTATTTGTGCAGTATGAGGCAAGTGAAACAGTAAAGGCTGTGAATTGTACAACCTGTCTCACAGACGGAGGTTATACCATAATTTAGACTGGTTTAATACTGACAGATATAGGAGGATCTGTAGTACACTGTGCTGTGAAAGAATATATATTTTTAAATTAAGTCGCTAGCCCAGATGACAGAAAAAACAAACAATCACAAATCTGAGTTTCAGCAATTCTGAATGAGGTAGAAAAACACGTAACTAAATTGTCTTGAATACCCAAAGTGCTGCTGGCTTGAAGAATATTCATGGTGGTACCTGGAACAATAACTGAGTCCAAGGTCACTGTGACAGCTGAGACAGTAGTTGCAGTCATAGATATTTTAAACTACTTTAGTGACAGGACTGTATATGCCTGGCCATTTCCCATCCTTAGGCCACACCCACTTTCACAAGGAAGGCTGAGCCAGC